>NC_051443.1:13562230-13704207 GCF_001649575.2 Kryptolebias marmoratus
CAATTTTGAACCTTTTCACAAGATTCTAATTTTCTGATATGATGAATTTGAGATTTTCATTTGTTGTCATTTGTAATCATCAAAATTAAACGAAATAAACATTTGAAATATATGAGTTTGTATGTAATGTATGAATATAATATACAAATTTCACTTTTTAAATGGAATTACTGAAATCAATCTATTTTTTCATGATATTCTAATTTTATGACCAGCACCTGTAATAGCAGTGACTCAGCATGGATGTTTAGCTGAAAAGCAGAAATCTTTTGCTCAGCACATCTCCACATACCAAAGGTAAGTCACAAGTGAACAGCTGATGCTGGCAGAATCACAACAACATGTGAAAAGGGAAAACATTCTTATGATTTGGCAGGAAGAAAACCATGTTAACCTTTTGCCACAACAGTGAACAGTGCAGCTATAAGGTTTCCGCTCCACTGGCTTTGCTTCACCTTGGTAACTACACATTTACACACACACGCGCGCACTCTCCAACAGATGGAAATAAACATCTGGATATATTGGTAATGTGTTTTAAGCTTTCACTTCTCAAGTATTCTCAAAGGTGATTGATTTGATTGGAGACAAGAAAAAACATAAAATAAATTCAATCTTGTCTCAATAAAACTACTTCTATGCAGCATGAGAACAGCTATAAAATACATTGACATTGATTTTACAAGTTTAGGAAATTCTGCTGGACTGGTGAACCACTATTCTTATCAATAATGTTACCTTTAGGTGTTAATAAAGAGTAAGAGTGAGGGATTATACCACACTTCTAAATCCAGCATTTTATGCCCAAACCATTCTGAAGTTTTACAGGCATATGGATCCAAGAAAAAAAACTACTTACATCAATTGTTCAAATTAAAAGTATATCACTTGCATGCTTACAGATTAAACTCATGTTACATTGGTTTACAAAAACTGGGGCAGTGGAGCTAAGCAACAGTAGTATAATGCAACCATTTGATCCATTCCCTGATTGTATCTTCAATGACAAATCTGGTTTGAAATTTTTTTTTTTTAAAAATCATAAAATGTACCCTTGTATTGTTCATTTTCCATGTTGTAATTGTTCTTTGGTCTGTGGTTTGCCTTATTTAGACTACTAAAGTGACATTTTACTAGCTTCTCAATATAAGAATGTAATTTTGTACAAGTTAAACTGTATATTTTCCTTTACTTCTCTTTCTCGGCACAACAGACAGGCAGATACTCTCACAGTCTGATTCTCAAATCAAACTTGTATAAGGAACAACAAACTTTAGCCGACTTTTTCCAAAAAGGGTTGGATCAATAATTTAACAGAGCAGAAAGTAATTTTGAGACTTTCAAACTCTCTTTGAGAGACAAAGCAGGACAACTATTTAACTATTTGACTTGAGAAGGAATCCAAAAGAGAGGCAAAGAGTATAAGTTACAGTGACCACAAAAACAAGACTTATAGCTAAATCAGTCTCTCATATCAGGGTGAGTTTCTTCGAGTCGGTCTATACTCCATGAGGTAAACTGATAAACCGGTAATGAGTGGAGAGATGGTCAGAGTAGACTGAGTCACAGGTGTGCGAAGTAATGAACTGCAGCAGCAGGACAGCTGGCCACATCAAGATGCAGACACACACTGACAGTAGAGAGAGAGACAGACAAGAAAAAACACACACACAGAGGAAGGAGAAGGTAAGCAAGAGGAATGAAAGGAAAACTGCCAGACCATGACAATACCCCCCTCCTCCTCATTGGGTCAGGGTCACCAGGATGGGCTTGGTGTCACTCTCTAATCAGTCCTTCAGGGTGATTGCATGAGGATTCACACACAGTGAAGGCAGAACCAAGATCAATGAGTCGAGAGGGAGGATAAGTTTCCAA
The DNA here is from genome assembly GCF_001649575.2 of Kryptolebias marmoratus. Lineage (NCBI taxonomy): Eukaryota > Metazoa > Chordata > Actinopteri > Cyprinodontiformes > Rivulidae > Kryptolebias > Kryptolebias marmoratus. Next base: position 13,564,106 of record NC_051443.1, read on the forward strand.
AGGTACACTCAGGTCACCTAAAACCACTGGTGTAAACAGGGAAAATGAAGAAAATGTGGGGTGTGTCCCCATAATCCTGTAGTTTTAATTGAACAGCTGTGAGCTTTATGATGCAATTATTCTTAAATGATCCAAATTACTGCGGCAAGAGTTTCTTGGAGTCTGTCTTGATGGATTTTTTTTTCTGCACAGAGAAGAAAGATGGGAAGTTATTTCAGTGTGAAGAAATTTAATGCAATTTCCTGATAATTAAATTACATCATTGCCCTGTAGTTGTGTGGGCAGCACTTAAAATACAACCAGCAAAAATAAAAACAGAACACAATGATTTGCAAGTCTTATAACACATTTTATCCACAACATTTGATGTTTGCTATGTTCCACTCTGAATATAATATGGGGCTGGGAGACTTGCAAATCATTGCTTTCAGTTTTTATTTACATTTTACACAACGTTCCAACGTTTCACAATTGTGATTGTGGAACAAGACAGAATGTAATTTGGTGGTGCTGAATCACAACAGGCAGGCAACCGGAGTGTGATTTTTGTTGATCGTCAAAGAGTTTACTGAAGCATAAGGACTGACTACTGCATTGTTTTTTCTGTCAAATAAAAGCAATTCAAAATCTTACAGATTATAAAATGACAGTGCAGTTAAAGTAAATGATCGCTAAAATTATTGAAATTTGTGTTTTGATTGGTTTTTTGTGAAAACTGCAGTCAAATCTGACAGCAAACTATTGCTTTTGATCTAGAGCTCACACTAAAATAGCATAAATTCAGAAGTTATAGTACCTTGCAGCAAGATCTACAGTAGGAGTTAATGGTGATGTATTAATGCCTCAGAAATGGTGTGTCATTCTGTGCTGAGCAGTTTGAGCCTGAGAGAGACAGAGTGACCTTGAGACTACAGACAGCTTCTTATTAATATTATTTTAAAAAGAAACTTAAGTTCTTTCTTGCAAGAGTGAATGTGCTGACATCAACAGCATTTAAACTATTCTTCTTCAGCTAGACATTTTTGCTCACCCATAACCTGCTTGCAGGACTACATAAATGTCTGATGCAGGGCTGCTAGTATTCTGAGTGAGCTCAAACTTGCTGTGGCTCTCCCTCGGTCTCTCTGAGCATGTGCAGAGAAGCACTGCAGTGCTGCACTGCCAAAGGAGAGAAAGACAGAGCGAGGAGAGTTCTCATTGTCATCCCGTGTGGGCAAAAAGCATTTAGGGACTAGGAGCATATATTTCTTTTACATGACCACTGCTGCAGCCCTGCCTGGTGAGGAATCCATTAGGCATGGAAAGGTTTGTGTCAATGTCAACAGCCCACAAGACACTGGATCACTTTCCATGGCTCATTTTCTAATTGCACAGCTCACTAATGCGCAAGAACATTTGTCATCTGAAGTTTTCTCTTGGCAAATACTGACTCAATTTGGTCCTGATATAATTGCATCAAGTGGAATCATTTACACCTTTCTCCTGACCAACTAAGCACTTATGCAGAGATCTCAACGAGCCCCTTAATCAAGAGAAACAGCCAACGTAAGCTCACAGACGGTTTACTCTTTCCACCAGCTTTTGTTTATTGCCACACAAAACGTCGGCCCGCTTGCATCCTTTCTGCTTTAATTGTTGTTTCTGCCTGATTTCATTTAGGAACATTTGCTGTCTTAATCGTGTAGATTATTTCTGTGCCTGTCTTGTTGAGAACGAGAACAATGAATTAGGGCCAGGAAAGCCCTAACTGTTTTAGTCACAGAGTGACAAATAGGTTGTAGGGCAACTCCATGACTTTGTCCAGATAACCACAGATAAGAATGAAACTAGCAGTTCTTTAAGGAATGCATGTTGCCCGCTGCCTTTCATGGCAGAGTTTCAAATGAAGGTCATCTAATGATGAAAAACAACTAAGTTATAACCATTTTGGTTAAACCTTGAAAACAACAATATGTACAATTGCATGTAATATTGCAATAATTTGCATGATCTGTTACCCCTTGATATATGTATTGTGAATGACTCTTAGCTACTACCACACCAAATTGTAGCTCAGTATATGTAAAGTTCTCTGAGGTATAGCCATTTTTTGTAGACTAAAGTCTATTAGCTGTGGCAGCCATTGAATTGGTTGGAATCTAAAAGTTAATCATTCGCAGATGTACAGTTAATATTTACTTTCTGAGAGTTTCATTGGTTCACAAGGTATTTTGCTAACAGACAAACTGGGTTGACACCAACAGTTAAGGTTTTAAGCAAAGATGTTGTTCAATCAGTTGTGCTCAAAATATGTGTTGGGGATGATGCTCAGCTACTTCCACACACAATTTCAGCTCATTATCTCTAAAACTGGCTAAGTTATTGTCATTTCTGTGGCAGCCATATTGAATGTGGTTAAGGCCAAAAGTTAATCAGTTGTAGATGTCAACCCAAGGATTACATGATCTTTCATGACATTGTGTGCAAAAAGTACTGATGAACATGCTTTTGATGTCACATATATAAATATAAATTTGAACACAGCTGTAAGGAACAACTTAGACTAACCTAAACGCTAGCTATTTTTGTGAAATAAGTGACAACTCTAGAGGTAAACCTTTAAAATCCTAAATATAAAAGTCTGGTGGTGCTTTTGTCCTGCAGTATGAGGGTCCAGCACTAACTGAGTACTTGTGCCAATGCAGGCACAATCTTTCTCTGCCTCTCAGGCTGCTGAGGTATCAAAACAGGTGGAACGTAAATGGCACAGCATGTGCACCTCACAGTCGTGACGCACGCTGGTATTTCTAAAAGCTGTCATCCATTTTGTGGGCAATGATGACGATAGTGGCAAGAAAAAAAGAAAAAAAAGAAAGAAAGGGTGAGGGGTGGGGGTTTAAATCTCTTGGCTGAAAGGGCCATCAAGTGGCCAGGAACTGAACTGCACCCTCTGACCTGAGCAGGAGCGTGCAGTACAGGACAGGTTTTGTTGTAATGAAGCCAGCAGAGCGATGAAACACTGCTTTCCCTTCCAACTGAAAGGGTCACGCCTGAGCACATCCCTTTGAAGCAGACTCAAGGTGTCATTTTCTGCTAAGCGATACTAGAAAGGGTACAATTCCCAGTGTTGAACAAAGACATATGAGGTAATTGGAAATATTTTATCACCTTTCTCCTGAATACACTCTGACTGATGTTGTGTCACTAATGTCCTGATTTAGGTTTAATCATACTTGACTGACCCCATAAGGGGAGAAAAGAGGGCCTCTGTAGATGTAAGGGACACCCTGGTCCTCCTGTTTCATGGGGTGGTATCTTTTACAGACTCTTATACGCTGCTCTGCAGTCCAACGTGCTGTAAAGTCACACTGCATTTCTGAGAAACTGAAGACCTCCTCACTTCTGCAGAAGCAGACTAACAGTGCAGGTGCTCGAGGTCGATGGGAATTCAAATCTAATGCAAGGCTTTTTAGATCACTTGACCCACTGAATGGGAGAGTAGGAAGGTGATTTGCCAGAGCAGGAAAACTAAAGTCTTCCTGAATCATAAAGAGAAAGAAGAAAAGTGGGTGTTGCTTTAATTCGTAAGATGAACCACATAATCAGTTGTTTGAACATGACATAATGAAACACATGGTGTGCTATCAAAGCCAAACTATAAATAGTTCATGTTTGTCCTGTAGGATTTTAATTTCTTCTTCTAGATGAATAGTTAAATCACAAACTTGGGTATTCTCTTTCAACTTGGTGTTTGGCTTTGTGATGACTGAGTTGATGTAAATCCCTGCTGTTCTGACACAGTAAGAAAGGCAGTCACTTGTTTCTGTACTTGTCAGGACATCTTCAGCTTTATTTCTCCTGGTTTATGCAGTTACTGTATATAAATGTGCTTTGAACTGTTTGAATTACGTTTATCCAGTCATCTGCTTGCTTCTTCAAATAGTCTACCACATTACTATTTTACCAACATGTGAAAACGTTAGTTTTTTTAGTAAACATAAAAACTTTTCAACTGAATCTTTTCAAATGTTTACAACAAATGGAGTATGTAAAACAATGCAGGAGTATGCAATGACTTTTAATATGCAAAAAATAGTTGGCAATTTTACTTTGAAACAAAATATGATTATTTCAGACAAAAATACACAGCATGTGAGTGAGTTGACCGTATTTCAATGACTGTGGCCTGCAAGTGTGAGCCAACTAAAATGCTGCAAAAAAGCCCCACTCCTCAACCCCCGACTAGAAAAGGCTCACGGGTCTCACAAAGTTATCAAAACTTTGACACTGAAGTTTCAGCTACAAGAGTTGAACTCATTATATTCTTTCCGATAAAGTATGAGAGAAAGTTTCCAACGTAGTGAGTGCACCTACTTAAAATTGATGAGGCTGAATGCAATAGTTGCAAGGATGGATTGCAGATCAATGGGCCCCTGTGAAAAGACAGCACTCATTTATCTCCTCAGCACAGAAATGCTCGGACTCAAAGAGACACAACAAGCAAACATAATTTATGCTTTCATGTGGGATTGTCATGAGATGCTTCTAACAGATGTGTAAAACTTTTGCACTTTTCACTTTGTAATACGTTTGTTCCTGAACCTTTGCTATTTGGCAAATATATGTGGTAATTTGTTGTCTTTTTAAGTTTGTGAGCTTGTTTTTGACCTATTTTCTGTAGTCATTTTGTTGTAATCTACTCATTTACCTGACTTTTGTGCCTCATTTTGTTAATTTTACACATCTGTGAGATAAAATTTGAAGCCTGGGACTTCTCCAAATCATCCATGAAAGCAACAAATCTCTCTTTAATATAGGTCTCAGTAAAACGTTTGACTGAGTACTATGCAAAAGTATTAAAGAACTCCCATGTATTTAAGTACAACTTATAAATTCAATAACCCACACTGAAATAATAGCTACTTTAAATACAAACAGAGAAATTGAAGGTTAAATCTCTCATTTGGTTTTACATTTCCAATTTTTAATAATAGTTGTATTTTGGTTTTATTACATGATGAAATTTTACAAAAAACATCAGTACATGCTGTGGGTTACTGACAACTTTTAAAAATGCTCTAAAATATTAAAGTTACAATGTTATTCTTAACTATATTAGTTCTTAAAGCACATGTTTTAATTTTTGCCCTGTTCCATCGCAGCATAAAGACACTTCTGTTGTCCTCCACATTTTTAAGCATCCACAATGTGTTGTCATGGTCATGTACAGAGACTGGACAAAAAAGCAAAAACAAAAAAATAACATCCATCCATCCATCTATCTATCCATCCATTTATCCATCCATGTTCTTCCACTTATCCGGAGTCAGGTCGCAGGGGCAGCAGCCTTAGCAGAGAGGCCCAGACTTCCCTCTCCCCAGCCACTTGGGCCAGCTCCTCTGAGGGAATCCTAAGGCGTTCCCAGGCCAGCCAAGAAACATAGTCCTTCCAGCGTGTCCTGGGTCTTCCCCTGGGTCTCCTCCTGGTGGGACATGCCTGGAACACCTCACCAGGAAGGCGTCCAGGAGGCATCCTCACCAGATGCCCGAGCCACCTCAATTGGCTCCTCTCGATGTGGAGGAGCAGCGGCTCTACTCTGAGTCCCTCCCGGATGACCGAGCTTCTCACCATATCTCTAAGGGAGAGCCCAGACACCCTGCGGAGAAAACTCATTTCAGCCGCTTGTATTCGCGATCTCGTTCTTTCAGAATAAGGGCCCCCAGTCACCTGGTGAAAAAAACAAAACTAAAATCAGCGGAACAGTAAGTAAAAGTTCAAATTATCTGAACAGTAGCTAAAACTTCAGATGAGCAAAACAGAAGCTTAAAGCTAAAGCCACAGAACCATACATAGCTACAGTTAAAATGAGCAAAACTGTAGCTAAAAGCTAAAAATGAATCACATATGCACAATGTTTTTCAAGGATTTGAAAAGGTCTTAATGTGTTTCTATGAAGGGAAAAATATGAAAATAAAATTAAATATATCAAAAAGCAAAATTCATAGTGCTAATGTGCCAAACAAGCTGAATGTTTTGCTGAAGTAGTTACAAAAAAGCGTTTTTTTTTTAGAAAACAATCTTTCTTGTATATTTGATCTCAAACTGCATTCCAGCGTTTGGAAGGTGTTGTTTCATTTTCCGCCGTACGGGGGCAGCAAAGCTCAAAAGGCGCTGAAAACACCCAGTGCGCATGCGTGCGTCAATATGGGAGCTCGCTTTATTAATGTTTAACGTCTCACCGGTAACTGACCGATAAGCTAAAAAGGTTTATTTGTTTCTGGAGAAATTTATCGCGTCAATAAAATAATTGAATGCATGTGGGAGTAAAATGTTATTATGTTTTTCTGACATAAGTGCTGAACGCATGAAAGCAGTAGAAGTTGAGTTGACAAGACAAGTGACAGCGTTTTTCTTCTTCTTCTTCTTCTTCTTCTTTGTCGGTGGATACTCAGCAGCTCTTAGAGAATGGGAGGGTCTGTTTGCCTGCTTCCTAACTTTTTTTTTTTTTATGCTGAAGTTGAAGCAGTGTGAAGTCGTCGCTCCAAGTGTGGACGGACTGTCGACTGGGGAGGAGGACCGACGTGATGCTGCTGAAAGCCAACAGGAGTCCCCTGCTGCTCACCGTCACCTGCATGTGCTTCTCCGGAGCTCTGCTTTGGTCCTACCAGCAAGAGGACGTCAGTGAAGGGTAATTTACCTCAAACATGTGGGAACGAAATGACGGCGAGAGATTTAAACTCCGAACGCGCCTCAGAATATCTTCCTTTTTTTTTTTTTTTTTTTGCAGAGAGAAGTGCTCTGAAAATAACATTTCCACCACAAAGTACCCCTGCGTTAAGTCGACTGGAGAAATTACAACATGTTACAGGTACAGCAGAGGGATTTATTCCTCCTTAATGTAGATCACATATAATATTAAAAGGGTTATAATTTTGTGAAACTGTAAAGCTGTTGTCTGAGTCCAGTACAATAGCTCCCAAATGATGCAAGAAATCAATAATTTGACAGAAATGGAAAGATAGTTCAAACTTACTTTTTACCGCAGCCTTAAAAAGCACATATATTGTATATGATTAGTAGCCTACTTCTAAATCTCTACCATAAAACACATATTTCTGTTTACTTTGCTTTCCAGGAATGATCACGTTCAGGGTGTTTAAATGAAGTCACAGCTCTACAGTGAGCTATTATCAACTAATGTGGGGATTTCTAACAACAAATAAGGATTTTTCATGATCCTTTGTGGCTTAAAGGTATTCTCACCATCTAGATATCTGTAAGCCCCCATGCTGGCCTGTTATTCTCTGACACCATCTGAAACGTTGACAGGTTTCAGATACAGTGGACACAGTGTTGCCTCGCCGCAGAGATCCTGTCAGACGCTTTGGATTAAGTTGTTAAAAGTTAATCCGTCCTCTGTACACGAGGCTGCCTCGCAAGCATATTGAAAAATGCCGTTAGAGACTTGACAATCCTCTGTGGAAAAAGGTAACGAGTTAGAAATTATCCCTGTGGGACAAAACAGTAAGGATTTTGTTTAATGCAGCAAAGTCAAACAAATGTTTTAGCTATTCATGACCGGAAATGAACTTTTCAGAACTTTGAATGATTTGACTAAAACCAGAGTGCTACTGAATCATTCCCATGCAGCTCTTTACTTTGATCATATACTCTTGGGGATGCTTTTATCCTTGTCTGGGACAGCTGATAAATGTTCAGATGCCACTTAAACGGACTGTGATGCTGTGTTTGCTGGCACATTGTGATTTATGTTGATGGGATGTGCGCTGTCGCTTGGGAAACAAAATCGCACGACTCATTCAGGGAGCTAATTTCAAACATGTGTCAAAGAATATAATTTATAGCCAGTCTGTTTCTGTTTCTTCTATTTGAGAGAAGGTATTGAAAACTAAACAGCATCTGTTTGCTGACCTCATCAAAGAATTCCTCCAAGTGTAGACCTTGAACGTTTTCTTTTTTTTGTTGTTTTTGCAAAAGCTTAGCAAACTTTTGGCCATGGTTCAGTGGCATCCTGTTTGATCTTCAAATCTCAGACACACTCTTAACATAATGATGTTGGTTTACGGTTATTGGCTGCAGCCACAATCGTTTCCCCACACTGTTTATTTAAAGAAAGAAAAACTGCTTCAGCTAAGAGCCGATGCGATGTCCCCTGGGTGCATTTCGGTTCATGGTGTGAGCAGATCAACCCCTCTATGGCCACTAAAGAGGTTTCATTAAAAGCACTCGAACTATAAAGGATGACTTTGATTGGATAAATGTGGAATTTGAATTCCTTTAAAAGCAGTTATATGCCTGGGCTAATATCCCCTGGCTGGAGTGAGAAGTTGTTCACAGGGAACCAAGCGAGATTTAAGCTGGCAAAGTTGTGTTGCTGAAATATAGAAACTTATGGCATCCATTAGCCTGTGAGAGTATCAGTGCACATCTTGAATTGTTACTGTAAAAACTGTTTTTCTTCACCATACTGAAAGAACAATTTGAGATGACGTTACTTCCCTATGGGTTTTAGTTTTTAAAGCTACTAAAGCATACCACTAACATGAAAAAAGGAGATATTTGGTATTAGTTTTTAACCATCTAGTGATTTATTCTATGTAATTATCCCAAATAATTAATTATGGCCCGCCACCAAACGCAAGAGTTGTGTGCGGGTTTGTTTGTTGGCAAAATAGCTCACGAACCATTTATTTAAAGTCTAAGAAACTAATCACTGGATGCACATCTACAACTGATTAACTTTTGGCGTCACCCTCGTTCAAGATGGCAGCCAGCAAAAATGTTTATGACCCAGCCCATTTCACAGATACTGACCAAAATTTAGTGTTGTAGTAGCTGAGAGTCTGAACACATTGTCTGAGCACGCTCACATCCCACAATATCACACAAGACATAGCATCAATTAAAAGGTTTAACTAAAAGAGTATGACTCCATCCTTCTCGTCATAAGATTATCTTTGTTTCAAACAATCGTAAAAGGCAGCAGGTGACATGCAATCCTTCGAGGAATTCTAGGCCTTTAATTTAAAAAAATTGTATTTGGGGCCTTAGTAAATTTGTCCAAGGATTTTTGAAACAGACAGTGTGTTCTGTGTTATGCAATTGTGTGAACAGCTTAGCGTTCGTTCTGGAGGCATTTATCATGTTGTGAAAGGCAGCAGAGGAGACATCAGAGACCAGTGCCAACTCAGGCATTAGCCTTCTCTCTCATCCCCTTTTTTTTTTTTTTAATCTAAATGTAGAAATGTTGTGTGTGTTTTCTCCTGTTTTTAATGCCAGGGTGTTCAGCATTTTCAGGCTTCAGAGTCTGTGCTGACATTGGCAGCTCCGCAGGTTGTAGAGTTTAATGTGCTTGGCTCAGAGGAAGAAGAAGGAAAAAAAAAATACATTGCAGGTTTTCCATTCCAAACGTACTTCAATCACAAATGCCTGTGATTGCAACATAATACTTTGCTTAAAACCAGTGACTGGTTTGATTAAAATGATAAGCTGTGAGCTGTTTGTCCCACTTTGGCAACGCTTTCTGCGCTGAGGCCCGTTGTGTTTTTTGCAGTGAATCACCCAGACATCAGTTTATGATCAGTAGTATGGCTTATCTACGTAAAGAGTTTGGTTTCTGTTCGCTTCGTCGGTCTGCTGATAATTGCTGGCTATGTTGACAGTGATATTTTTTTACTTTTTAATGTAGTTTTCCAAAACCACAACCCCTGTTCCATAAACTCATTATCTTTAATGTTCAGACACGTTTCTCATCGTGGTTTATGATATAAAGCAGGATTACTGAATAAGCTAGGTGGCTGCAGACAGAACACCACAGCAGAACCTATTTTTAACCTATGATTTAGATTTTTGGGTCTCCAAATTTAGCTTAGCATTCATTTATTTGACTTGATAACCCGGTTTTGTAGAAAGGACCCCCTGAGGAACATGTTTCATAGCAGCTGTTAGAGAAGTAAATTTTGTCTTTTTTAGGCTAAATCCACTGATGAATACCCATTAAACATTCTTTGTTTGTAACTTTTGTTAGATGTCAAAAAGAACATGAAACAGTGGCCTGATTTATTATCTATACTGTGTCAGCTTTACCTAACCTGTGAAGGAAAAGCTTCTCCGGAGAACAAGCAGAACATAGACAAAGTTCGTTTTTCCACTTCACAGCTGTAACAGTTACACATAGTTGATGGATGGTGTGTGTAATTGTTGCTTTGTTATTTTTCCAAACACTTCTGGTGGTACTAAGCATTTTGTTCTCCCCCATCTCTCTCTACTTTGCACGCAGCAACGTTGAAACCTGTGTGAACTAGAAAAACAATGAGCAGAGCATTTTTTCATCTTTCTGGAGAATCATAGTCATGACCCATCCTGTTGACTAATCCAGCCAGCATTGTTTGTGCCCTATGAATTCCTACAATTTCACTAATATTAACTACACAGATTTTTTTCCCCTCTTTGTGCCTCTTTGAGAATTACTTTAGAAAATTGTAAAATAAACTAAGTAGATTTCATTTAGTGCAAAAGCAGTCATTGATTTCTATAGTTAGTTTGGCATTAATTCAAAGTTGCTGCAGCGTTTCAGTGAGGCGATCACTTCTGCCTGATTATTCAACTTGGCTACAAGGGCCGACGTGTCACTTTGTTGTCAACACTGTTCCCCACATTACAATAAAACTGATTCCATACTTTGGAAAAAGTGTCTCAGTTGGACTTCTGCTCCCTGTCTCAATTCAACTATCTTTCAGCACAAGAAATACACATGGAGGTTCTTTGTTGCCATCATCGTCATACTTCCAGTAATCGTCTCCATGAAGATATACTGTGGCACATCTAAAGGAGTTCAGCAGAACCACGGTTAGATCATGTTTCTGTCTTTTGGTCTGCTACATGTCTCATGAAAATCTTTTGGGATTAAAAGCTAGAATTCGTCCAGATTTATGGACAAAATATGTCTTGCCTATCGGGAGATCTTCTTGTTGAAAAGATTCAGACAAGTTCACCTATTGCGCTCTTAATGAAACAAAACTAACATGTCAACAAAACAAACAAAACTCTATGTCACAGTTAAACATGTTAATCTAAACATTGTTTTACACTGTTCAATGTAAATTACCTCATGAATTATGCTTTTACGCTCATGCTCTTGTGTACTTTGAATTACTTAGAAATCCAGTTCAATTCAATTCAGTTTATTTATACAGTGCCAAGTCACAACAAAAGTCGCCTCAGGGCTCTGTACAAAAACATTTACATACATTATAAAGAGCCAATTAGTAAAAGTTATCTATCTAAGGAAGTGAATCTTCACTTCGTCGCAGTTCCCAATCCTGAGCAGCACGTTGGCAGCAGTGGAAAGAAAACACTCCCTTTTAACAGGAAGAAACCTCCAGCAGAACCAGAACCAGGCTCAGGACGAGCGGCCATCTGCTTTGACCGGCTGGGGTTAAAATCCAGCGAGTAACGAGTCTGTCGTCTTTATCCATGTCCTTTTTATCCACTGCTTCTACTTATGGTTCCTGAAAAATGCAAGCGCCATTCCAAACAAACTTTATTGTTCTATATCAGGGTTGGGCAATTATTTTTTCCATGGGACCACATGAGAAACAGAAAATATTGTGGAGGGCCGGCCAAAAGGCTGATCTCAATTCTGCATAATATTAACTGTACTTCTTTGTAAAAAGCAGCAAATAGCATTGTTTTGACAAGCTGGTAAGAGTATATGTTATAATTAAGCAATGAAAACATGAGGTTGCCTTCCAAAAAATGTAATTTATTCAAGCGAATTTCACAAAACAATGGGAAAGGCAATAAATCACTAAAACGGCATCATAAAAACACACTAAACATGCAAATAAAAATAACCACAATACAATTAAATTCATGCACAACTCAACCATTTAAAACTTTTTACATTTTTAAGTTATTTTTTCTTGTTCAGTGAGAGAAATCTAGTCTCTGCTGGGCTTTAACGAGTGCATCAAAATCAGGTTGAATGTCTGAGGTGGAGATGCGAAGCACAGCTGACAGATGATCGTCAGTGAGAGATGATCTGTACCTGGATTTCGTGAACTTCATCATTGAAAATGTTTGTTCACATATGTAGGTAGAGCCAAAGAGAACCAACATCTTCTGAGCATGTCTCTTCATGTTTGGAAAGTTCTCCTCCTTGAGAGAAGAGTAGAAATCCAGCAGAGATCCTGATTTAAAGAGCTCTGCCAGTACTGCATCAGACTGCAGGTCAATGAGTTCCAGCTGAACATCACTGGGTGCATTATCCACACCGCAGGTAAAGGGAGAGGAAATCATGTGCATTTCATCCTCGATTGTTCTGAGATCTTCAAATCTCCTTGAAAACTCACAATGCAATGCTCCTAACATGGATGAGTACCTGCGGAGGTGATCGGCTGATGGTGTGACTTCTTTCAGGGTTTGCATGTGAGTGAGATTGTTGCTCTCCAGTTGGCTTGAAAGAAACAGCATCTTTTTCATGAAAGCCTTCACCAGGGTGTGCATTTCATGAACAAAAAGGCCCCTGCCTTGCAGTTTGGTATTCAGGTCATTCATCAGTGCGGTCACATCAACAGCAAATGCAAAATCTGCCATCCAGTCCTCATCTGAGAGCTCTGGGATGTCTTTGCCTTTCATCTCACAAAACTCTCGAATCTCTGTTTTCAGGTCCCAAACTCTTTTTAGCACTTTGCCCAGGCTGAGCCATCTGACAGGTGTGTGGTAGCTGATGTCACTATGCTCAGACTCATGGTCCTCCAAAAGTGTGACAAACTGTCTGTGATTCAATGTCCGTGCCCTGATGAAGTTTACTATGTTAGTAACAACATTAATAACATGGTTCATTTTTAGCACTGACTTGCACAACACATGTTGGTGTATAATACAATGCAAAAAAATTAATTCCTGATCTGTGTCGATTTCAGCCACTTTATCTTGCATACGTTTTAAAAGTCCCACATTTTTCCCTGTAAGATTTGGACAACCGTCCGTTGTGACACCTGCCAGTCTGTCCCATTTCAGTCCCAGTGTGTCCATGCACGCATTCACCTCCATGAAGAGATCGCTCCCTGTAGTTGTCCCTTTCATCGACCGCATTGCTGCCAGCTCCTCCGTAATCTTGAAGTCCGGCGTTATCCCGCGGACAAATACAAGTAACTGGGCTGTGTCACGGACATCACAGCTTTCATCCAAAGCCAAGGAGAAAAAGTCAAAACTTGCCACTTCACGTTGCAGCTGAAGCTCCAGATTGCACGATATGTCCTCGACCCTTCTCGTCACGGTTCGCCTGGAGAGCGGGACTTTCTCAAATTCTTCTTTTTTTTCAGGGCATATTAAAACTGCAGAGTCCACCAAGCACTCTTTGATAAACTCCCCCTCCGAGAATGGCTTACTGGTTTTAGCGATTTTGTGAGCTATCACAAAGCTGGTCTTGGTTGCTGCATCCCTGGATGTGTGAAGCTTGGTAAAAAAGCCTTGCTGCTTTTGCAGTTTAGCTAGCAAAGCTTCCGATGTCCGCGCCCTTTCAGCATCAGTCACGTTCTTGAATTTCTCCCCGTGTTTCGTCTCGTAGTGCCGACTCAAATTGTAGTCCTTAAACACGGCGATCTGCTCCCCGCAAACTAAACACGGCTTTACCTCTCACTTCAGTAAATAAATACTTAGCAGTCCAATTTTTGTTGAAAACCCTGCATTCGGCATCTACCTTTCTTTTTTTAGCATGAGCAGACATTTCTGAGGGCTAAAGTCGTCTTGTGACTTGCTAGTGACAACGATCAAATCACGCCCATGCCTCAATATACGTTTTGCGTCATCATGTACGTAAATAAAAAACAACTTCAAAATAAAAGCAATGCAGCTTCAGTCCATGCATCAGGTAAAATAAGAAAATATATTTATTTTGTAATTTCCAATTAACATTACACGGGCCGGTCAGAGTCAATCAAAGGGCCGTATGCGGCCCTGGGGCCGTACAATGCCCAGGTTTGTTCTATATCAAAATCACATTTTAGATGAGGTTCAGATCTGTCAGGAACCGTGGAGACAGAGGCGAACCCAGAACGCAGACTCATAATTTAGACGAACAAAAAAACTAATTTATTAAACTAAAGAAACAAAATGAAAACAAACAGCTGACGAGGCAGCAACTGAAAAGAACAAAAACCAAACAACGGTGGGCAGAACAACAAGGAGACAAGGTACGGAGCATGGCAGCTAACGGCAAACAAAAACAATGAACCAGCGACTAGTGGAAGAAATGACCGGGTATTTAAAGTGCTGAGGATAATTAGGTAAGTGGAGACAGGTGACAAGATTAACAGGCTTTGACAGGTGTGAGTGGGCGTGACAGGAACGCAGAGGGAGAAATAGACTGAGGAGGAATGAGGAAGTGAAAACACACGAAAACAGAAACTAAACACAAACCAATAAACTAAAACAGAAGTAAAACAAAACACAGGAAAAAAAACAAATCGAAAACACTAAATAAAACCCCCAGAGAAACCATAAAGAAAACAAAACAGAAACAAAAAATCCAATTCCTCACAAGATCCAAAATGACCTTTAGGAACGACAGCAGTCTAAGCTTTTGTGGAATTGCATTTGAAAATCAAGAATGCATACTGATAAAGTCAATAAGCTGTTTGCAGAAAGAGCATAAAATTAGTCCAAGATGTTTCTTAACAATGCTTTGAATAAAACAGAGTTTACCAGAATTAACCTTGATAAATGCGCATTGCGATAACTGCTGCAAATCTTGCCAATCAAAAATACTTTAAATGATTTAAAGCATCTGGTGGAGTTTCACTGTGCGGTGCTACTATGGAGCAATCAGAGGAACAGAAGTGGACTGCAGGTTGTTGTTAAGATGCAATAAATCTTCACCTTTACAAGGAGTTGAATGTGTAAAATCACTTACCATGTCCATAAAATAATGCCTTATGTCCTGTCAACAAAAAAATATCAACATCTGGATTCTGTCAATGGTCAGAAAGTGGATATGAAGCCTGTTAAGTGGAGCAGACTGCTGCTGTGGAGATTGCAGTGTGAATTTTCAGAGTTGACATGAACATTTGGTTTCGCTCGTCAGTGACAGCTCCCACACGGTTAAACATTTTAAGGATGTAAAGTCACAAAGGAGGAGGTCAACTGCCACGTTAAGTGATCCTCGTCTGTGTGATTTAAATCCTGCTGTGCGTCAAGTGTGAAGATAAATATATTAAATTCCCCTCTTCAATAAAAATCATGTTGTCAGCCTTGTTCACTTGTCTATAAAATGTAGTTTATGTATTACAAGACCTTTTATCAGCAAAATCCGCCATCAACACTAAGGTAGCGGATTTCTGCTTTGAATCTCCAGAGCACCCTTCTAGTCTCAGGAAGGTGAAGTCAGAAAACTCGTTCGAAGGAGAGTGAAACCGGTTTTGACTACTCGCATGGTGGAGATTTGCAGCTGATTTGCATGCGCTGTGAGAAACCTGTAAACCGAGAAGCAAATAAAAGTAACAGTCAGCAGAGGTTGCAAGGCTGGTTAGTATCAAATGCTGGTGGATGGAGGTGATGGGGATGTGAGCTGACCGAGATGAGTGTATTTTAAATCACTGAATGACAAAAAATATGTTAAGTCATCCATTCATCCTTTCATCGAACTCTCTTCTACTGCTTATCCATGGTCAGGTCAAGTAGGCAACAAGTCCAAGAGAGAAACCCAGACATCCCTTTCTGTAGCCACACTCTTCAGCTCCTCCTGGGGGATCCCAAGGTGTTCCCAGGCCAGCGAGTCCTCGGTCTGTCTCTTCCCAGTGGGATGTGCCCAGAAGACCTCCAGTGTGAGGCTTCCTAATCAGATGCCCAAACCACCTCAAAAGATTCCTTTTGATGTGAAGTAGGAGAGGCTCCAGTCTGAGCTCCTTCTGATAGCCAAGTTCCTCACCCCGTCTCTTAGGCTGAGCCCGACCGTCCAGTGAAGGACGCTCATTTCAGCTGCTTATATCCGGTATCTCAAGTCAAGTCAAACAGCAAAATGAAAGCTAAGATAAGAAGAAAATCTAATCTTTGATTTTGGTTTTGGTTGCCAAAATTTATTGCAGTTTTATGCATGATATTGATCAAACAAGTTTACCCACTTTTGTCATTATTACTTTGAGATGGAAATGTTTTTATCAGACTTTAGGAAGTAAACAGAGGTATAGATTGGATTACTGATATGTGTGTTAACAGGTATGTTGGTGTGGGTTGACCTTTGTCATCAGAAAACCACTTGTTAAAAGTCTGGGATTAATCTTAGTTGTGGCTAAAATAAATCACTGCTGCCTGTGTGTGGAAAATGATGGTTGAACAGAGGTTTTTGTTTGGAAGAATCACTAATTTTGTTAACCTAGTATACAAGATTTATTGCTCCTACAGTTGCTAAAACAACTGTGACTGTACTATTTGTTTAAAGGACTGACTCCTGTCTTCTTTTTTCATGTTAACAACTGCACCACTGTGCAGCCCCGGCTTATTATCTTTCCTATAATCTCCTCTGAGGTCGTCTCTGAGCTGTGAAAAAGGCAACAGACTACACACATTATCACTGATTTTCAGTGGCTTCATCCACAAAACCAGAATGCAGTTTCAATTTTTATAGTTGGTCGTTTCAAAACCATTATCTCTCGTTTATGTATTTGATTGTAGAATAAAGCTTGATCCGTTGTTGCAAATATATAGCCTTTCTAGTGAGACATTATAGTTTGTGGTAGTTTTCACATGTGCTTAAAAACCACAAGTTTCTTTTTCAAGTATTTTACTGATATTATCACTCATCTTTTATGAAAAAACAAATAAATGTGGCAGTTATTGTCTTAGGAGCAAATGGTAACAACCAGGCTATTATGTGCTTTGGTTTCATGTCTGGTTGCTTTAGCTCATTGACAGTTATGATGAATTATCTCCTTGCCTGGCCTTGTGCATGTCCTATTTTTATAAATATTTTTGCACAAGTGGGGTTATTTGCACCTGCATGTGTAGTATTTGGCTTGTAGACTTTGTTGTAAGTACCCCATTTCTTTAAAAAAAAAAGGCCATGCACATTAAAACTGTAATAACATGATTTTTTTGTTGTTCTTTTTAAATTCTGATTGTTGTTATTTCACTATAAAATTGTTAAAGTAATCTAAATATACTCATTGGTGTATCAGCTGTGATTTAAAACAGGAGCTTCCAACTCTACACAAGAGCCAAGAACCAGTCAGTTGCATGCCCCTTAATTGTTCATATTTTCATATTTTAAATGATGTTTAGCTAAATTCTTGACAACAGTTCAGCTGATAGACTCTAATAGTGAAGGGATGAATCTTCAGTGCTGAGTTGGGGTTTAAATTAGCGTGTTCAGTGCAGGGGAGGACATGTTGGTGTTAAAATGCATTCTTTAGTGGCAGATGCAAAGCACTCATGAACATCCTGCCTCATTAGCCTTATTTCTTTGATTTATTACACCTGATGAATTTAAGTGAGTCAGAAATACAGGCTTTACAAACTTCCTCTTGTCTTATTTTTCACTCTTAATGTCCGGCACCTAGAGCATTAGTTAATTATGAGTCTTTTTTTCTATTCTTGCTGTAACTTTTCTTGCTTTGAATAATCATGAGCATGTTTTTTATTTGCAAATTTTGTGATTCTGACGAGACTCCTTTTGGCAACACTATGCAGAGGGAAATTTGATTTTGTTCCAATCTGTTTCCAATCTGTTTCCTGATTAAAAAAAGGTGAGGAAAACAAAATATGATGAGTTTAAAGGCTTTACATTATGTCTTTAAGCCTAGTATTATTTTATTTTATTTGTTTGCCAAGTCATTTTAAAATGCCTGCTGCTCAAAGTGCACAGACATTAACAATAAAGCTTCAAAAATTAGGTGTAAAGTTACGAGGGACCTATTTGAAATGCTAAAGATGGCATGAACATCTTCATGGTTAAGAATATGTTGCAGTACCAGCTGAATATCTACTCCCCCCAAACCTCTTGTCACCTATATGCTGTAAATAAGATCGTGGATTAAATTATTTTCTGTTTTTACTGCTGAATGTTAATTTTCACTGTTAAATGTTTCCTTTATAGGATTTTACAACATCCAGTGGTAGTACATCTTAGACTAAACGGTTATTTTAAGAGCTTGTGTGTTTTGTTCCACATTCTGTATAATCTTTTAACGTCACAAGCACTTCCACGTTCTCTAAATCATGGCTCATTGATTTTTTTTTTTTTGTGTGAGTATTTTGATTTCTTAAAAACTACGTTTGGCCACTGATCTTTAAACCATCTGTTTCTGTCCATGGAGAGCTATTGTGTGGCCACGTTTTGGTCACACTGTGGTTTTGCAGTGGTTAAGTGACGCAGCGATAATTACTCTACAGGCTGTGGCTTTTCTGCCTCTGTGCCTCTGCTCTGTGTATCCAAGGCTTGTTTCTAACGTGTTATTTCATATCGACCCAGAAATAAAACAAGTTGTAAAATTATAATTAAATTGCAGCAGAAATTGGTATGAAGTAATATCTTTATGCCCATTTCTAGGATATAAAAGCTTCTCAACAAGCTCATCTCCTAACTGTTCTTTTCATTTTGAATTTCTAATAGCTATTTAACACTGGGACATTTGAAACCCAAACTTCTTTTCCTATAATGATAATAATTAACAGTTACTTTATCGGTCCTGAAGGACAGCAGTTGTAGCCACAGGATATGTTTTGCTTTCACCAGTTAATGCACATTCATATATCAGCCATTTAAATTGTTAACAGATGTAACATTCACTTTTTATAGCAGATATTGGAAGAAGGGGGTTCAGGGTTTAGTCGTTTTAAGCAGCACAGATGTTTCTCCCTCCCTTGAGTATTTTGTTCATTCATAGCTGAATTTTAATATGTGAGTCAGATACAATTCATCTTAATGATATTCACCTCCACCAACGCCATCAGTGTTAGTCCACCTGTCAAGGCTGTATTATACTTTAATTTTAGAGCTGCATTATTCCAGTCTGCCTAAATTAGTCTGTCGTTTATCTTCCTCCTCCCCCACAAACTCTTTTCTGCATTAAAGATGTCTGTGTTTTGTTTGTAAAGAAACATGTACAGTAAAAGCTTTTTTTTTCCTTTTTTATTTTTGAATACCATGTGAGTTAATTATTGTTGTCATGTTTGTGTGGAGCTCCTGGAAGCAATATAAAATTTTCCTCTGGTACTAAAATAACAAGAAAACCACAAAACCCCAAGTGGGCTAATTTACCACACATCTCGGTTACCTCATTCACTGCATGTAATATGAACATATGAAACATATGGAAGCAGAAATTCAACATGTAATGGTCAATTACACAACTTGAGGTAAAAGGCCGTGTTATACACATCCAATTTTTTAGTGCAGGATATTGGCTCACTTGCTTAACATTTTGTAACCACTTCACCAAATAGCTGTAAACAACTCGACATTTCTTAAACCAAAACATACTATGTTTGTATTTTATTTGAAACTGGTATTAAATTGAAATGTAGGCTACCATGAGAATGCTCATATTCTCTAAGATAATCCCAACAGGCTCATGTGAACCATAATGTTTACAATATTGACAAACTAGTTAAAATGCAACTTACTGTACAGATATTTATTCAGAATACTCTGTTGAGTTTCTCAACATGTATGTTTATGTTTAATGTAATGTACTGTAAAAGAAGTATTAGTCATCCCTCACTTTTACTGACATTTAATTAGATTCTTAAAAGTGAGGTTGATAATAAGGGCTTGCAAGTCATTAAGTAGATGATCTGTGTTGCTTTTTGGTTTAAAACTGAAAAGGCTGAATGGTTAAACACTATTATTTCCATTTCAGCTGACTTTTTATATTTATTTTTCCAAGTTTCTTGTAAAATCATATGGGAAAATGGCAACAATTTGAACTAACTCTGACAGCTAAAAAGCTAAGCACTTTTCCTTTTTACATCAGAATGTTTATACAAGCATTGTCAACCTTGGAGAAGAGATTTTCCACTGCCAAAGCAATTAACTTCACAAGAAATTATGTTGATGTTAGTTCACTTTTCAGGAGGCCGATTATTCATTGACCAGTTTTCTTGAAATGCAGTATTTTCACACTAACCCTTAGCATTGTTTATGTAACATGGGTTGTTGTATTTATTTTTCTTGTAGATTTTTCTGCACTGATAACATGATGAGCTATTAAATATGTGACTTATAGCAAGGAATTTTAATTACTAATAATCCCTTCAAGATCTCTGTAGCTTTTCTTTGAAGTAGTAGTTCGGTGCCTTCACAGTAACCTCAGTTTTTTGACATGGATTGGTAATATTTGGCCCTCGTCCAGAAGAATGGTTTGCATTAGAATCACATGGAAGTGCTCATGATGGTTTACAGTAATAGCCCACAGACAGCCGTGCTCTGAATAATTTCCTGGGTCATCAGTTTCAGAGCCATCACACACAGCTTGCACTTGTCCTTAGCTTTGGAAATACAAGTTTTTTAGAAATTACAATGAGAGCTTCCTAGCTTAAACTGTGACATGAAGAAAGAAGGATTTCATTTTGAGGAGATTTAGGATATTTAATATTCTAGTGCAGGGGATCATAGTCAAATCTGATTTGTTTGAGATGGAAGCACCGACTGAAAAAGTAGCTGAGTCAGAAGGTTGGACTGATTCTGTTAGAGCGGGCTAGTGTTGGCTCAAGAGTCAGACTAAAATAATGGTTTTGTTGGATTTTTGCTGCAGGGGTTGATTATTTGCCACATAATGTATTTTTAATGACTAAATATTGTTAAGGTAAACAAAAAAATTTAACCGCTTTTGATTTGGTCTGTTAATGTCAGCTCGCTGTTGTAAATTTGTAGATGTGTGTAAGAAAATCTTAAAGGGCACATAATCTGTCAAAAAGGGATTCTTTTATATTTTTTTGCAGGACTTTAAGTTTCTTTAAAAGAGTTGATCAGCATATTAGAATATTTGTTAGATAAAAGTGAAAATGGGAGTAAACAACATGGCTTTGTTCATATTATAATTTTAACTTCCTTCTGTGGTCTGATTACAAATGCTAGACAGGTTGTTTACATATTTTTTGTAAACTAAACAATGGATGCCATTTTCTTAGTGCTTGTCTAGCTAGTAACCAAAATAGCAAACTTTTTTTGTTTTCATGAATGAATAATTTCATTGACTGGGTTTTTAAAGAACTCACAGCAATGAATTGTGTTGCTTCACATTCACACAGTAAAAAATCTCCCCCCATTTCCCCCCTTTTTTCTCAATTGCCAAGTCTTTCTGTTGTCATTGCGTCAGGGGAGAGGAAATGAAAACAAGAGGGCAAGAATAAATCGCTTTTAAATTAGTGACAATAAATTGAGCGACAAGTTTAAACAACTTCAAGCAAGACGTGAGTTATTTTATCAGGTCCGTGTGTGTGTCTTTAATAGGCAGAGTTCCCATCGCCATTAACCAGTAAGTTATGGTGATGTGCCATGTTAGTGATCAAACAGGACACACTTATTTCCCTGAACACAAAGATATGAACTCAGATAGAAACAGCACCACAAAGATCGGTTAATCTTGAATAAAAGGGAAAAGATTTTATTCAGGTCGCTGTTTGTCTGTTTTTGACTGATGTCCCGGTTCGGCCAAACTTTGAGACTTGCTCCTCTGTCATTTATCACACTTTCATCCAAATATGGATTAATTCTCCTGAGAAAGTCTGTGAAAATTAAACGTTGTTAAAGTTACAGTAAATTCGGTGTTGGTCTCTTGTGACTAGTTAGGAAAAATCCATCTCTTCCCAACAAATGCTTCCAATCGGAAATGAAGCAAGGTCAGACTGAAGCTAAAGACAGATGTAACATGTTGACATTTTTGTGTGTGGAGTTTTTAGCAAGATTCAGTCAAATGATTCATCCATTGGGAAAGAGACTATCACATTTTTATTAGTCTTTTAGTTTTACAGGCTCATAGTTTCTGTGGTATGGATTCCAGTTGGTCTGCAGCGTGTTAGACAGACCTGTTTTAGGAAGCTAAAAGTTCTTCTGCCCCTTGGTGGCCAAGATTGAACATTTAATTTAGAAGTTATTTGCTTTTTACAATAATTCCACAATTAATTACAGAATCGCCAAGCACATGTTAAAACACCATCTCTCTGTCAACTCCCTGTAAATCTAACTGCAGTGTTTTTTTTCTCTATTTTAAAAGGCAAATGTCTATTAAAACAGAGAAAAAGAGGTTTTGTCTAATAAACTGCTTTTGGTCTTTACAGCGTTTTGAGGTTAAAATATTACGTTAAGACACTACAAAGAGCTGTCCCTGCCAGAAAAATATTAAACTTTTATGGCATCTCATAGCAGTTATTTTGTGTTTGCTTTACATGATAATGAAGAGACCTGAAGTAACAATGTTAAAGTTACATCAACACGGGAGGTGGAGGAATGTTGTTGTGTAAGTGTGATAGTGCGGAAATCCGTACCAAAAATCTGACACTTCAGTAAATTATCTAGTATGTAGCAATATTTTTGTTATTCCTGTATTCTTAGTAAATAACCTATTGAGCCTGAAAGTTTTGGCCTTCAGAAGATGCACTCACAGCCCTTTTTGTTTTAAATCGGTAGATGTTTTTTTTTTCTAGATGCAGATTGATAGATGTTAGCTGAGTCTCTGAATGTACGGTAGTTGTGTAAATTTAGCAATATGGTTTGTCTTGACAACTAATTTGTTCAGAAATAATACCTTTTTAATATTGCAAAAGATTAATTCTAATTGTATGTTTTGTGTGTGTGTGTGTTTTTGTTGTTTTTTGGGGGGGTTATCGTTTGCATTTGTTTGTAATAAGAAATCAATGACAACTCAACTCAAATTATCAGTTATTCTGCTTCCCATTTAGTTATGTTACGTATTACTTGTTTGGATGTTATTTTCAAAGTCCTTAATGTCTTATTTAGTTTGAATACTTGTTCATGAACCAACCTTTTCTTTAGGATCAGGAAATCTTTCTTGTTTTAGATTCAGGATCACCGTTTGCAGATTAATTCGTGTCTCAGTTGTTTCTGTGCATTATAATACAACTCCCAGATGGTACCGGCACTGCGGAGCCCAGACAGCAGCTAAACTGTCACTTGAAATTTTAGCTGAAGAGAAAAGTTCAAGCACAAACTGTGAATGTCTTTGGCTCCGAGAAAATGTTTCCTGCTGCTTACCTTCCTCAAAGGACAAGATATTTATTCAGCTGAACAATAAATAACCTCTAAACATTTTCTAAAGGCCACACAGGACATCTTGTTGCTGATTAGACAAACCTACTATCACCTATCAATCATTTCCTGCTTTTCTGACCCTGAAGCATTCATCAGGACCACAGTCAGCAAGCGTTTGCTTCAGCAGCATTAATATTCTACATGTCGGCCATCTTTCATGTCGTTTTGCCTGACTGCTAACTTGCCAGATATATTTCTCCCTTCCTGACATAGTAGGCAAAATTTATCTGGCTCTGGTTTTTGTCAAGATAAGTGGTGCCCTTATGATGTCATATCAGTCCCAGCTGCACAATTTCTGCACAATATGTAGAATTGCGGCACTAATTACTGAGATGAGCTTATTAGGTAAAGATTTGAAGAGCGGTGCTTTTCAGCTGCAGAATCAGCTGAAATGCGTCTACTGCAATTTTCTGAAGACTGTGTTTGGAAATTTTAGTTCAAAGAGTTGGGGGTTAGAGTGACTTAAGCGTCGTGGGTTGTGTCGTGGCTTTAGGTTTGAAAATGGAGGAAGCCGCAGAGCTTTACCTCTGGATGTGCTGAAGAGATTAGAGGCTGGTGAGAGGAAACTGACGAAAACTGATAATTGATTTGGGCAGAGTTAATAATGTTGATAGAGCATCCAATTTGTGCAAACAGAATTAGTAAAGCATGCCCTGCAGGTTTTGCCGAACATTTAAATGAAGCTCATGTCAGACTCTTGGCAGTGAAAAGAGACGACGATGTCTCGGGGACATCCTGGACATGAATGGAAAACATGACACCTCTTCACGGTCATTTTGATGTGGTTCGAATGTTTGGTTCCGACAATGCAGATGGTGTTTATGAGTGGAAAAGAAATGTTTAATATTTTTGAAAGTAAGCCGTGGAATGTGATGAATACGGGTAACAAAGAGAAGAAATGAGATCACAGTTTAAACTCTGGAGGGTTTTGGTTCAGTCAGCCAATATTCGCAGGCCTTTGACACTGTTTAGTCAAATCTCTGGAGAAATTATATTCACATTAAGGAAAATATCACTTTTTCTTTGGCAGTAACTTATTTTGTCAGCGTCAAGTTATTAGTTATTTATTACCAGTCAAATATAGAAAGAGAGGCACGCAGTTAAAAAGAAAGAATGAGTGTATTTAAAGTTTCAAACTGTAAATTATCACTGATCCGTTCATCTTTTGTTACTCAAAAACTTTTTTACTTTTTTCCCCTCAGAAGATTGTTTAGAAGAAAGGAAGAGAACAAAAAAAGCAACAAACCTTCAAAGCTTTTAATATACTCTCTTTTTTTTCTAAGGTTTTTATTTGTTAGCTCTTTTCATTCAACAAACCATCACTACAAGCCTGTCAAGCTTTTCAACAAAAACATTAATGTTAGGTGTTACAGACTGCCTTTTGGGTTTATACTATTAGAACTATTTACTTTTGTTTACAAGTTTATTAATTCACTGCTAAGCTTCATTTTAATTTTAATATAGAGATCAAAGTTTTAAAAGTACTTTTGAAAGTGTTTTATTACAGTGAAAGGAGAAGCAATGCAAGCACCTACTGATTTACTTAGCTGTCATTCATGTTGAAGCCTGCCAACCCTACTGATCTATAGAGTTTCCAGTTATTTAGTGCAGCCAAAATAATAAAATGTAGCTGTAATTAACTGATGACTTTTATGTCTCTTTCTTTTCTGTCAAGCCGAGTAAATCTTAGCATCAAAGTCTTGTCCTCGCTGCTGCAAAATAACATCTTCTCAAGTGTGGAATGCAGACATGTTATTGTATATCGATGGCAGCAATGCTAGACAAATAAGCCTCCATGCAGGCTGCTTGTGTTGTCTCTCACAGCTGTGTGTGTGTGTGTATGTGTGTGTGTGTGATCCTTTAGCATTAGGATGCTTAGACAGAATAACATGCTTGGTCCTAATAAAAAAGAATGGCTACTATGAGGATGTTGGCATTCAGGTCCTTTCTGATTTTTTTTTATTTGTTTGTTTGTTTTAAATGAATTGTGCCAGCAGGATTTAGTGTGTTCTGTTTGAAGACAAAGCCAGACAAGGCTGGTTCACCATGTTGGTTTGGAGGAGGGCCTGTGTTTATAAGGTGATTAGAGTGCTTATGCTTCACCCCGGGTGACTGAGGTCAGACTAGTTTAGGTCTAGATTTCAAGGGGCCCTTGTAAAATGATACGGGTTACTGGCAAAATGAAATAACTTTTGTTCGGGGGAAGAAAAAAAAAAAAGGCACAGGTGGCAAAACAAGCCAATTTTCTGTGATGTTGTGATGACTGAACAAGTGCGGAGCGGCCTTTGTCTGACAGCAAATGTCAATCACAACATGCCGGTCTTGAATGTGCAGATCTGTGACCCTGCAAACTCCGCTCATTGATATTCTTGTGGAAAAGTGTCATGAACGCTTTTGGGAAATCTTTCCCCCTTTGTTCTTTCACTTGTGAATATAAATGAAATCCACATGTGTTTTGAATTTGTTCGAAGCTGACAACAAGCTTACAGATGATTGTACTTTTAGCTATTGTTAGTAAAGGTCCTGGGGGCTCTGTGTGACACTGGTTAGTGGGATTACGTGTTGTGTACTGACAGTCATGAAATGCTTCGTCTGTAATTGCTCAGGCACAATATTTGCCTTCTCAAAGTTGGTCACTGTGAAGAGAGATTTAGATTTGAGCAGTTTCTGCTGAACAGATTGTGTGAGAGCGTTGAACCCAGTAAACATTTGTCAAGTCTCTCTGACCTTCAACAATAGATACATTTTTTAACTCTAGCATAAATCTTGAAGGTGTTTGGGTGTTTTTATAGATTTAGTGCAATGAACTTCGTCTAGTTATAAATCAGCCCTTGTCTTTAACGGGCATGTTGTTTTAAGCATTAAATAGATCACCTTTTCCCATCTCATTACTTTTCAGGTTATCCCATCCACATATATATTTCTTTATTATAAAAGATAAACAAAAAATAATAGGAAATCAACCAGATAGTACTGTAAATGTACTTAAATAGTGCTTTAAAAAGGAACCAAGTATATTTAGGGTTCTTTGTGTAATACCATAATGAGAGACAGAACAATAGGAGTTTTATAGATTTAATAAGTATTTCCCTGACTGCTATTTTATTAAAGACACAGTCCAACAAAAACTAACTTTAACACAGATTTGGATCCAGTTTCCATGAGATGCTGTTGCCTCTTTCCTGATCTTTTCGAAACAGACAGACATGTTTGTTTTCCTCTGATTTTTCAGCTCGCTCTGTTTATCTTTGCTAAGTTGGTTATTTGCTGAGAGCGCTGTTCGTTCCTCGTGAAAGTATTACCGTGACAAATATTGGATCACACATCAAACCATGTGCAGATCAACTTTAGGTGGTCCACGTATACTGTAACATTCAAACATTAATCTTCGTCTTATCAAATTAGTCCAGCCACATATTCATGTCCATTCCTTTGAGTCTCAGCTTTCACTTTTAATGTTTGCACGCAGTTTTATATCATCTGTTGTTATCATTTGATATTTGTTACTTTCACTCAGAACAGATGTGTAAGTTTTCAAAAATGTAGCATACTTTTCTGACTACGATATTGCCTTATTTTAAAAAAAAATCTAATTTTGATATATTTTCTGAAAATACCAATGACTCATTCGCAGATCTTTCTTCTTGACATCCAAGTAATTTGTGTAATTCACAGTGTTAAAAAAATATATATATTTCTTTTTTGGCTGCTTATGAAACTTTTGTACAGCCAGCAGCAGATCTGTAAAGGTGGTGTACAAGTTTGAAATGTAAATTCTAAATTAATTAGGTGACATGTTAATTTTTTTCTTTAATTAACATGAAAGTTATAAACATTGTTTACAAGTAAAAGCAATGCAGAAGTTCTTTATTAAAACTTTAAGAATTGTAAAGTGTTGGCCCGAGACAATAAATCTGCATAACTAATAATCCAACTGTTTAAATTTACACAAGCGTAAGCAGTTTATAAGAACTCAGTGTCTGAAGCTCTCCTGAGAGGCGATCGCCCCTCTTTGATAGCCTCTCCAGTTGTGGTATCAAGTGACACTAAAATGGGATTGTTTGAGGGTGATTTTCTTTGGCAGGACACTTGAGCAATGAAGACGGTCCTTGTTGCTCCTCTTGGGATTGTCAGTTTTCTGTCAAGTGAGTGAATAAGTGCTTGATTTCAGAATATTTTGTAGTCATAAAAATGCATATAATACAGACTATGGAACTGCAGAGGTGCAGAGTCTTTGATCTACTTTGTTTTACTGGAAATATTGTTCTATGACAGTGACATTTCCAATTTTTTAGGTGATAATTTAGCTGGTAATTTCATGTAAGTGGAAGGAGCAAAGAAGAGAAATGTAATTGTAATAAAATGAAAAGATAAAGTCGGCATTAATCTCTTTGAAAAGTACTCTAATGTATGATCAATTAGGTCTTTTATGTGAGATCTTTTAAACGTCTATCCAAAGTTTGCCAGCTTAACTGCCTAGAAATAACATGTTCTGCTTCACTTATATTTCATTTAATTACTCCTATTATCCACTTATTGCCTTGTGTATCTTCTCTTTTACAAAGGTATAATAAATGCCTTAGACTTTTTCTGTAGAGCCACCATGTGGTTAACATGTGTTGCTGTGAGTGAAATATAGATTTTATTCCCCCTTAAGGTAAAAAAGTTACACCAAGTTTTTTTTTTAAGCACCAATGTCAGGTCAGCATTTTAAGTACAGCAGTCAAACGCTAACACAACTCCATGTGCTCAGCTAATACATTAAACTTACATGGTCTCCAAAGTGACAACCGAGAGTCATGTTTTCCGAAATTGTGGAAATAAAGCGTTTGAGTGCCGCTGAGCGTAGCAGGAAAAGACATAATGTGGAATGGACCTATCATCATAACCGCTGCAGAGTAAAAGCTGTGAAGCATTACAGTGTAATCAAACAGTGTGACTGCTTTATATTTTTATGACTTCACGGTGCGAGTGGACAGTTCCTGTGTGAAATCAACACCTGGTAGCACTTTTCTCCAAAGTGTGAGCACATAATTATTGATAATCTTAAAAAAGGCGTGATTCGTGATTATAAAATATTGCACAAATTGTTTTTATGAACATAGTGTACAGAAAACTAAATATATGGGTTAAATTAGAAAATAAGAAAATTGAAAAATATTACACCACACATTCAGAAAAAAGCATTTTACGTGTGATTACAGTTCACTTTTTGAAACTCTTCGGTGGATTCAAAGTCGACAACCAACATTAAAGAATAAAACTGTTTAAATGATAGAAAAATGCAACAAAAACAAAGTCGGCTTGGCGGAGGATTTGAACTGTAATTCAACAAGAATCATCAGACGTGATTCAGAAACAAGAACTCAGGCAACAAGTTGCGTCAGGACATGGTGTTAGGTCATGTTTGTTTTTATAATGTTTCCCAACGAAGGAAATTATGACTCAGTGTTTTTGTCAATTTGATGATTTACAGAAAGCAATGCTGCAGGGGCTTCAAGTTTGTGATGGGCCACTGCATTCCTGAAGGTAGGAGAAACGTTTGGATGTGACGCGTGTGTGTTTGGGAATATTTTGTGAGGCTCGCACTAAATGTCTCAGAGGTTTTTGGGGTTTAGCAACATGTGCTCATACTTAACTTCACTGAGATACTGTAGATATGACATTGTTTC
Source organism: Kryptolebias marmoratus (assembly GCF_001649575.2). Taxonomy (NCBI): domain Eukaryota; kingdom Metazoa; phylum Chordata; class Actinopteri; order Cyprinodontiformes; family Rivulidae; genus Kryptolebias; species Kryptolebias marmoratus. The sequence goes on from NC_051443.1 coordinate 13,593,047, forward strand.
CTGTTTTTCTTATTTTATAGACTACGACGTGTGTGCCGCCGCCCCCTGTGAGCAGCAGTGTACTGACCATTTTGGTCGAGTGGTGTGCACCTGTTACCCTGGTTACCGTTTTGACCGTGAGCGCCATAGAAACCGCGAGAAGCCTTACTGTCTGGGTGAGACCTGGTAGAAACATCAGCAAAATGAAACAACTATATATAATTTGTTTTATATCTGACTACTGCATACAATGTTTACATTAGTCTTTTTTCTTACAAAACAGAGAATGACATAAAGCCTTTGAAATTTCCAGTAAAACTGGACAGGTTTATTTTTTTGTTTGTTTATAAAACTGATGAGTCTTGACATAGATACTGTAAACGAAGGAGATTACACATGTTCTGGTTTCAATATAACATTTATTGCTGCTTCAGAATCAATATGGTTAATGTGTTGCTTGAATACTTGAGTGTTTACCCCTGTACTTGATGAGTAAACTCAACATTTATATATGAACAATTTTTAGACATCACATGTGTTTGAAATGTGAATTTCATAGGATGTTTTATGTCAAACATGTGCTCCAATAAGTGTTTTTTTTAGTTTATGCAGCAAAGTAAAAGTGGCCAAAATTGTAATAATTTAAGTTCTCCGAACACATAGTTTGTATGTATGTCTGAAAAAGCACCAGATTTCAAACTTGTAGAAAGGCTATATGTCAAGTATTTTTCATGTTTAGATTTTTTTTTATTTAAAAACATGAAGATCATAATTTCTTCCCTACATTCATCTATAAAAATCTACTTTAAAATCATTTTTGTCATGTTTTCTCTCTTCATCTTGTGTTTTTTTATTATTACATGCATGTTAAAGTGGACCTAATGTGCTGCAATAAAAGTAAGTTGTTTTATTTTTTTTCTGGTTGTCTTTCTATTTTTTTCTCTCCAACACTTAGACATTGACGAATGTGCAGATAAAAACGCGAGTGCGTGCTCTCAGATCTGCATCAACACTGCAGGGAGCTTTAGGTGTGAGTGTGAGAAAGGCTATTTCCTGGAAGAAGATGGAAAAACGTGCACCAAGGGGGAGAGAGGTGAGCTTAGACGTTTTCTTTTAAGGGGCGCATGGAAAAGTGACGTGGTGATGACTATACTGTGTGAATGGTGTGTTAGAAAGAACAAATAAAAATGATTGGAGCGGCACTACGAACAGAGTCACCTGGTTATCATTAGACAGTCCTGTCTCTTGTGCATGTCAGAACAGTTCAAACATAGTGCTGCCACTGCGACTCCTCGTCTTCTCTGGTTTGCTGGACTCATGTGAAGAAAACACAAATGGGCCGGCCGATAAAAACATCTTTCTGACCCAGATTGAGTTGCTAGTGAAGCAGTGAGGGGTTGCAGATTTGTTACTTCCTCCCATGAGAGCATCTTCCGTTGCTATAAGATTTCATATGGAGACTGGAGAGTGAGAAACTGCTGTGTTTTTTGTGATTTTCCGTTTGAATGACAAATTTGAGATTCTTGAGTTCAGGTCTGATTAGTAAGCCTGATTGGAAGACAGCTGCCTCTCCGATTTTTTCTTTGATTTCAGGAAAATCAGAATTCAAATAGCTACAAGGATTAGAGTCAGTAATACTCACATGAACATGCTGCTGCAATCAAGTTTATTTATACCAAATCACTTATTAACAGATACTTGGATGAGAGAACTCTTAATATTCAGTGACACACATTTATTGGTCTGATTGTTTTGTTCTGTTTGAGATGTCTTTTATTTTTATGATTGTCCTCCTTTTGCTTTCTCTTTTGCTGTATTTAATTTGAGTGGTTTGACGTTTTTGCAGAGTTGCAGCAATGAAGAAGCTGCAGGCATTAGTGCAAAACTGAAACTCTGCCTCTTATTCTTAACCCAGGATTGTCACAGTTTAGATGACTATTAAATTTGTCCATAGATATAAGAGCAGCTCCATCCAAAGTGGGACGGATGCCATCGCTTCTATTCAGACCACATTTTCTCAGATCGGTTTCCCATTATCTAAGTTAACCTCATGTCAATTTTCTGAACATTTTCCAGTAATTTGTGTGACATAAGCATTTTTCCATTTCCCAGCAGTCCATCTCCACGAGAAGTGTGATAATTTAATGAATGCTGGAACTTGCTCAGCCACATGCGAAGATTTCCTCCAGATCAAGAAGACAGTCCTGCAGCTAAAGCAGAAGGTATGACAATTCAGAAAAGCCAAACTTTCTTTTTGCCCTATAAAAAGAAATTGAAACCTCTGTCTTCTCTGAACCGCTTTCATATGAAACCTGTACTTTTTCTTATATGATTTGTTACATAAGAACCAAGCCAAAAAGCCCTTTTAAGTACAAGACTTGCCTTTTTGATTTAGTTGAATCCACAAAACTATTACTTTTCTTTATCACTTCCTATTGCTCAAGCTTTATGTTCAGGAGCCCATGCCTGACAGTATTTCAGAAACAAGAGCAGGTACATTTTTACAACTATCAAGGGGTATATTAATGTAGTTTAAAACCTAATAAAAAAGAAGACGAAAAAAATTCCCCCCATCTCACAGGCAGATTGTTTTATTCCTCATACATGTGAATTGGAGGGAAGTTAATGTAACGTTCAGCATTAGAGTTTCATGTCCACCTGTGGAATCACCACCTATCTGTCAGTATTGCCACTCAGCACCCTCCACTGCAACATTTGATCTATTGCTTCCAGCTGTGTGGCATCAGGGCTCCCAGACGCCACACGATGTGTATACATAGTTCAGCATATATGAAGAAAACAACATGAAAATGTCATGTTTGCTAATTATTACACAATTTTACAGTATTACTGAAAGTATTTGTTCATGTATTAACTATCAGTGGGAAGTTAAAATGAATTTTAGAACATTTAGTTCAATCACTGATTCAAAGGTCACAGTGTTGCCTTTTTTTTTTACTAATCAGCAGGTGAACCAGAACTTTACTCAGACTGTATGAAGTGAGTGAATAAAATGTCTTAATCAGGAAAGCTGTACAAGTATGTGTGAATTTAAGTGTCTGTCCATGTCCTAATCATAAACACATCTAAGCATTTTACATATTTCCCACTTGGACTGCAAAATCTACAAGGTGTTACACAGATCGGAGATAACTAAATCCATTTGGCACACAGAGTAGAAGCTCTCCAGGTCACACTCAATATTGCACATGGGTTTCCTGGCTTCCATCTGGTGTGGTTATGGTTTGTTATGTGGTGCAGCAATGAGGTCAGCTTTCATCTTTGGCAGGGTATATAATTTTAGCATAATTTTACATGATGTTAGCTCTCTGGTGTGTAATTTTCCTGTCATGTTTGACAGTGCAGACTTTTATGAATCATTTTATGTAAAACATTTTAAGAACCAATTGATAAAATTCCACAGTTACATATTTTTTGTTTTACATCAGTTCAAAGGGACAAAAAAATAAAGCACCTTATTCAGTTCTTTTTGGGTGGGCTATTATACATCCATTTATTCAACCATTGCTGTTTTTCATAGTCTTCTTTATTGTTCTGTGTTTTTTTGAAGATGGCCTTACTGTCAAATAGTGCTGACGTCCCTGTGCAAATGACCAGTGAGAAAACCTTGACATCATCTGTATTTTTACCAGGGCCTCCAGGTTCCCCTGGACTTCCAGGTAAGACGTGTAAACTAAGAAATAATAGAGTTATACCGTATTCTTTATGAGGAACCTTCATGCAGGATTTCGGTATGAAGCAACACTGATCAACAACCATGAAGGGATGTGTTAAGATTTAGCTGTATTGTGAATGTCAAGCATTAAAATGCATCATGTTCCTACTGCAGGGCATCTGAAGTAGCCAGATCATAAAGGTTATCGCAGTTTATTATAAAAGGAACATTGATATCTGAACCAAATGATAGATATCGAGACATATTTCTAAAATCACAAATTCCCCACTTTTAGGAACACTGCTGGAAATCAAGAAGTCTACCTTACCAGTCAAATTTATGTAGTCATGACTCTTTATAAATGTTAAAATGTTACCATTTACACTATGCTTCTAAAAAGCACTGTTCTGCTAAATGTGTTTTATTTCTGTCCTTTCTGTAAAGTTGTTACTTATATTAGACTGTCTTTGTTTTAGGAGAAACAGGACCTGTGGGCCCTCAAGGAGTAATAGGACCCCCTGGTACGCCTGGTCCCAGGGGTTTGATGGGACCCATTGGACCCACACCAGACCTGCACCACATCAAGCGAGGCCCCCGAGGACCTGTGGTCAGTAATATATGCTTTCTTTTACACAGAGTTAATCACTGAGCTTAATCAAAACTGCTATTTTGACAGTAAAAGCCCTGGTTGCTTGTTCATGCTAAATGTAATAGATATTTCTTCTTAGTATTTACAGTACATATGGTTTCATTTGTTATATTTATTGTCTATTAACACAGGCTTGCAGTTGGAAAATTGCATACATTTATCATGGACATGATTGTTATGTTAGGTTCAATGTTAGGTTTTTATTAGGTTGTTTTTTTTCAAAGACTTGTTTAACTTTAGAACCAGTTCTGGACTGGATTGTTTTTGCACAGTCAGAGAGCCACCACAGAAATATGTCAATACTTCACTTTAAACATCTTTGATGTATTTTGAAGTTTTGTAGAGGACAGCAACACAGGGACATAGTTTATCTTCAAAGACTGCAGCATCTATGGGATTTTTCCTGCAACCCACTGTCCTACTATCACTATTCTTACTATCCCTTGCTTTGTCTAGTAGCATTGTCGTGGGTCTCTTCACTTCATCTTCCATGTTTGTTGTGGGAAAATTGTCTTTTTATTTTCTTCTTCAAATTTTATTTATACCTTTATAAATGCTTCAAAAGTAAACAAGACATCTAAAAAGCATTTAATCTGATTGTAGGGGTGGTACTATAAAGCAGAATTTGGTCCTGGTGAGATGTCTCTGGGCTGGAAACAAGTGCAGTTCATAATGTCATTGTTGCATCAAGACAAGTCAAATTTCCAGTTTTAAAGTCACACTATCGGTCTTTTGAAACATTACGTTGTTGGAAAGTAAGAGGAAAACAAGCACATGTTCTTCCATTTTTGCTTTGACATTAGTTTTAAAAAAATGTTTTAATTGTTTTCTTTTGGGTTAAGCAGACTAAAAGAAGGACTGGCTTTAGCATATCCTCCTTAACCATCTCCTGATAAAAACAGCTCATTGTTCAGCAGATGAGTAGCTGCTGCTGTAGCACAAGTTGTCCTCCCCCAAAGTGAGTGTGGTGGTCAAATTAAAAGTATTTCTAATTGAGGCTTCCGACCACAGGAACCACGTTGGTGGAAAAGGCCTCTCTTTGACGGAGTTGTCCATTCAATTACATTTACGGGTTTCCTGGCACAAGCCAAACTTCTGAGCACAGTTCACTTATTTTAGATGCAGTTAAAGTCAAAAACATCATGTTTAGTCTGTTTAGTCCATTCAACAACTGGTTCTCTTGTGTGTTTGAGGTCATTGTCCTGTTGGGACCTTCTGGTTGTGTTTTATCTGTCTAGCTTGTGGTTTGAGGTTATACTGGAAAGTTTTGAGGTGGTCTTCACTGGGCAATATGACTCCAGAACATGATGCTACCTCTGCTACATTTAGGTATTCAGTGCAATGTTCTTGGTGTTAAATGGTTCAGTTGTACCTCTCCATACACACTTCTAATCATTGTGGCTAGACAGCTACATTTTTGGCTCATCTAGCCATAAAACATTCCCCCGTTGGTCGGCTGGAGACTGTAGTTGAGGTTAAAGGTGTTGATTTTGGAGCAGAGGCTTCTCTGTTTTATAGCATATGGTAATATAAAACTTATTGGTCTATAGACGACACCAGTGTTCCAGCAGCTTCCAGTTCACACCATGATGTTTATAGGTTGTTCCTGATCATTCAAGCCTATTTCCTCTCAGCTGAGGGTGCACTTTTGGTCTTCTTCTAGACTGTGACAAAGCGGTTACACATCTTTAATAACTGTAAAATCAATACAGCCCTGCTGCCCTTTAAAAAGACCAGTTCTCAGAAAACATTTAAAGCCCAGTATTGTCATAACCTTAATTTCCATGCATAAAATGTTCCATTTGTAAGTATAAATTATCAATATAAATTATTAGCCTATGAATAATGGAATCTTCAGCACTCAGTTCTCCTACACAAATATCTTGGCATTTGTTTTCAGCTCAGTTTCAGCTCAGTCTCAAAGCAGAACAGGTAAATTATTCAAAGGAGTGATCTGGAATTTTTTTTCTTCACTTTATTTTACTTTCATTGCAGATTGTAAAGGCTTCTTGGTTTTTACCAAAAGCATTCAAATAATTTAGTAATCCTGCTTCGTGAGACAGGCCCGGGGAGGGAAAGAAAACACACCATCATTTTTGACTCTCATTTTTATAAGGTCGGAAAGGATGACACATGGTGATGGTAATAACAACAGAGGGAACTAAATCCATTTACAGCTTTAGTTGTTTTCTTTGGCTCGCAGCATTTTTATGTAGCACTCAGTCTTGCTTGTGAGTGTGAACCCTCTGTGTTGAGGTGTGGGACCTGAATCAAGAATGTGCAAGATATTGCCATTGGGATATGGTTGTACTTTTTAAAGCTCCTGTGTTTATGCAATCTCATCTTTGGTAAATCGGACTATCAACACCTGCAATCAGTCATATCACGAGCTGCAAAAAGCCAAACATGAAGTCAGGAACTGTGTTTTCACAGGAGAAAGTAATCTATTGTTTTCTAAGTACAACTGAAAGTATGCATGTGTGTGTTTATGAACTGTGGATGTATGTTTCAATTCACAGCTCCTTACATCTATACAGTTGTTCAGTTTATGTGCTGCTGTAGTGAGACTAAGATGACATTGCTCACTTGTGAAGTTTGACCATCAGGTCACATGTGTTTGTCTTTATGCGAGGACTTTAGAAATGATTAGTGTGACTCAAAGGTGCTGTAGTTATCTGATTATTGGAAATGCTCCCTTTACAATGTGTTCACCAGGCTTTGAAGATGATTAGCCCAAAACATGTCATTAAAGCTGTGTCTGAAATTGATCTGAAGTCCCCCAGGAAAACCCTGGAGTCCACCACATCTTAGTTATTCTGTTTTGGTGGAGCATGAAGAAGATTCAAATTCTGTAGTTAGAGAAAAAGATGTTTTTTTTTGTTGAAATGATGAAATAATCAATAACACATTAGGTCATTTTTTTGCATGTGAGGTTAGGAAGTGTCACACCTTTAGACTAGAGTCACCTCCAGAAACCAAAAATGTGAGCATATATGAATTACAGTTTTCATTTAGTTTTTATTATTAATTTTTTTACACTACAGGGACCTCCAGGAGCACCAGGGAGGAATGGTTTGAAGGTAAGGTCAGATGCTCTGTTTCTGTCCAGTACTGTCCTTTTTGTGCATTTTCTCATATCTTTTTTTGTCAGTAGGCATCCTGATCTGCATGAGTTAATCCTTCTTGCTAACTAACCCTTTTAAGCAGCATAAACACTATTTGCCAATACACGTTTACTTCTGCCCTCTTCTGTAACATCATTATACGTCAATCAAGAAAATAAACCTTAACAAGTTTAGACTTTGTAAAGAAATTCCCAGCAGTTTATTGGGAATTTCAGATTTTTAGATTTATACGTGGTGAAAATCATAAAACAGGTGACGGCATGCTTGAAAATTCTCACCTAAAGGCTGTACAGGCAAACTTTTCCTGCCAATGACTTGTTATATTACTTATTTGCAAGTTTCTACAAGAAGATCAACAAAAACCGGTGTATCTTAAACAACTTGGGTCAAGAAAATTAGCTCAAAAGTGCAGGGTCCAATTTTTGACTAGCCTTGTTTGTGGTATGTCTGTTTTATTTTTATTTTTTAAATTTCTGTTGTCATAAATAAATGGCATCTACAATGGTATTTTATTTTTCTGTAACGTTAAACAATTTTTCACTAATTTTCTTCTGAATTTGTTGCGTCTTGTCAGTCACAGAACATAAATATTAAATATCAACAAAAAGACAAGTGCTAAATAAGAGACTAAACTATAAATAACTAAAATGAGACTTTTGAGCTTGCAAGAAAGAGAACACCCAAAATAAAAATATTGTTAAGACAAAATTTATTTTACTTTCATTTGAGAGTGAATACAGACCTGCAGCTTTGTCCTGCTTTTATTGCAAAATGACTTGACAGAAAACTGACTTTACGACAGTGGTAGATACTGCTAATCTCACTGAAGCCAAGATTTAGGCAGACACATGTGAACCTTTCATGAAACGGTGCAGCATTTTAACATTTTCTTACAGTGAATCACTACATTGACCTTTTGAGCTAGGCAACAACGGATTCTTGTATCAGATGATGTACAAAGTATCAAACCATTTAATACTCTGATGGATGAGCTTGCTGACTGGTTGTGGCCCAAGTACCACCAGCTGATGATCACTTCTTCCTACCACTGTGTGTTTTAAATGAGGCCTTCTCCACTGATCATTCTGCTTTTCTCCTGCAATAAACTTTCTTTCTCATCCTAAGATAAAAATAAACTAGTTTTCAGCTACCTGTCAGTAGTTGAAACAATCTACTCACGTTTTCCTGATCACTGGTATGTAGAGTCTGAACACCTTGAGGTAGTGATGGCAGTCTGGAGTATCACAGACTTTGTGACAAGTTTTTTTTAGATTGGCTAGAGGAAGGTGTTGACCATTTTTCAAATAGTTGTGAAAAATTTATTGTTTTTCCTCCCTGTTTAGTAACTATTAAAAATGAAGCTCCAGCAGATGGTTAAATCTTAAATAAATGAGGTACAATGCAGATTACATTCTTGTTTTTTTATAGTCTCACCCTTACCTACTCTCTGAAATGTGTGATATCTATTAACTGAAAAATATGGCAGCTGATGTCAAGAAAAATGAAAGAGACATCGTTCTGGATATCACATATATGCATTTTGGTCTTTTCAGTTTTCTGCAGTGTGTTTAAATTAGCTGCAGCTGAGTCTGATAATGGTCTGCTCTTATTCACATGAGCAACACGGATTACACACTTTACCCAAACTAAGAAACTGAAAAGTGTCGAGCTGACACTTTTTTCCAAGTGAAAAAAAAAGTACAAACAATACTTGTATCTATACAAACTACAAACCAACAATCTTTATAAACTAAAATGTAGCTTTCTGTTTGTTTTTGATTCGACCTGTTGGAATGATTGTTGTGTTAGTGTTGCAGTGAGTAAAGGTTGGTTTCTTTACTTTTAATTTTAAAATAAAACTGAAGTCTCCTCCTTTTGTAGGATGACAGACTGAATTTAGTCTGAGAGGCAGTTCAGGCAACTAATAGAAACATAATCAGGCCTTAAAGTGACAAGAAAACTGTAAGACTTTAAGATGATCCAGAAACTCTGAATATAAAAGCCCAGGAGATTCTCCTCATGTCTACGCTGTTAGATCTCCTAACACTGTTTGCTTGTCTTTTTGAAAAGAGCGTATGGAAAGACTTATAGGTGCATCTGCCTTATTGACACAGTACCTTGGTTTTCTTTCAGTGCAACTGGGATGTTTGTGTGGATAGATTGGAGGATGATGGTAATCTGCCTCACTGAGTAACAAATCCAAGCCATCTGCCAAAACACTGGCAGCCTCGGTGTGACCCTGAGCCTGACTCGCAGTTTCAACACCCAGAAACTTGTGCACCACTTCAAATTAACAAGTTACATCCATACCTAAACAGGTTACAGCACCGAGTTAGGGATGTTTATTAGGGGACTCTTTTACACGGGAGAATGTAAAGTTGTTTTAGTGTCTTGCTGGAATTAAAAGGAAAAACAGATTAGTACAAACTTCCTGTAACTACTGTTCTGGTTGGAGGTTTTCTTACACTCATCTCAGGCATGAATGTGATGCCAATATTTGGCTTTGAATAGTTTTTGTTTGTTTGTTAAATGGTCTATTTCTCAAATGGAACATTTTATTTGCGATTTTCCCCAGTTTAAATCCTTTCTCGAGATTATTTTTGAAATTTCTGGGACGTGCTTTGGCTGAAATGCTGCAAAATTACTGTAGCGTCACCCTTTTCAACCAGATCTTCACAGCTCTGTTCATAGCAGCTGCTTTAAGGAGATAAAGTAAGCCGTTTGACTCCAGGTTCCTCCACTTCAGCATGTGCCTCTTTTCAGTTTAGTTGTACAACTTGCACATGGAAATGCAAATGTAAACTTTGACACAAATCACACTCCGTAACTCTTGAAGCACATCGTCACAGTGTTAGTGAGCTCACAGGATTTATTCTGAGAGCTCATACTAGTAGCTCACACAGCAAATCATGCACATAATACAATAAAGTACTGAAAGAAAATATCTTGATTAGCTTTTTTTTTCCTCAAGTACTTATTTTCTTTATCTGCAGTAGTAGCCATGAAGTCACGGGCAATTAATCTGGTCCCTCAAAGAAAACCAGGAAGAAATGGAGTTCACTAATCTGTTTTACACATTATTCTGAACTAATATTTCAACATCTACATCATATCATCTGCTCTAGAGTCAACTTCAAAATCTTATTGCAGGTCATGCATTGCACTGTTGTTGAAACACTCAGCAAGTACAAACACTGAAGAGACCTAGTGAAAAATAACCCCACTAAGCCATAAATCTGTCATAAACTGCTGGAAGCCTAATGTGACCGTCTACAGCTGAAGGCTTTTTATTTTTACTCATCATGAACTAATTCAATAAAGACCCTGCTCCAGAAGAAGTTCACATCTGACCATCTGGAGGAACATTTATGATCAGATGAGATAAATAATTGAGTTGTTTAGCCCCACTGGTATGTTTAAGGAGTAAAAGTAAGTCTTTAAGTGCCAGTAGTATAACCCCATACAAACCTTTAAGCATGGTAGTGGAAGTATCATGCTCTTGAGGTGATTTTATGCATACAGAACAGGTAGATTGCTCAAAGTGGGTGGTGTAAAAACACAGTAAAAGACTGTAGCACTAAGAATAAATTCAGACCATAAAAAAAAAAAAAAAAATACATGTAATTTGTACGCAATTCTGTGTCCAACAGAAGAAAACCCCTTAAAGGTAATTAAAACCTGCTTGTGTGATGGATAAGGCAGGCTAACATTAGGCTTTTGGACTTGTTACTAATTTGTGGATTATGCCTGAACGTCAGATATCTGTTAAAAATCATAAAGCAAAGTTAAATATTGCCATTTGTACAACCAGAGAGATCATGTATCCAACTAGAAGTGTGTTGATGGCAAATAGTCAACATGCAGTTTGCTGAGTGACATGTAAACTTGATATTAAAAACACTGACTTCAGAAAACCTATCATAAATTAAAATGTTCTCTACAATGTTGGGTTTTTGTTCTTTTTTTATACAGTAGATATAAAAAGAAATGTCTATTATGAGTGCTTTAAGTGTAAACTTTGTTTTAGAGCTGTATGCAGAGGAAGCAATCAACCCACTTAGCTTTTGATTGATACGAAGGCAACAACTTGTTTGGTTCTCCTAAAGTTTAAGGTTTGTATTTGTTTCAAATATAAACTGGAGTTTCTCACAGCCTTGTCCTCAAACTGTTTCTCTGCAGTAGAACTGGTTAATAGAAGTATTCACAGCATTTAAACACTGTCACACAACTTGTTTTCTTAACAAATTAACTGGTTTTACTCTGTCACTAATACAGAAATTAACATTATCTAATACCAAGTTTCTTTAAAACCATGCTTGTTTTTTTGTCTTGTTATTAGTTTTGCAGTGTTTGTGGTTACTTTCATTTAGAGATTTGCTCTCTCTCACACATCCTCCAGCTCCCTGAAAAGCTTCCTAAATTAAAGATTATCACTTTTTCTCATGCCTCCTCCCCTCCTCTACTGTAATTCATCTTAACTAAATATTTGTTTTCTTTCCTCAGGGGGACAGAGGAGCTCCAGGCGCTGTTGGACCACCAGTAAGAATAAAGCTATCTGTGCCATGCTGTTGTAACATGTTGCTTTACCTAAACCATTATAGTCAAACGAAAGCAGGCTGTAAATCAGCCAGCTGAAGACTTTAACAAGACATTTGACAGTGAGACAGTGACTGAAAAGCTTTTATTTTTTGTATTTAACCTATAGGGTCCCCCGGGCTCCTTCGACTTCCTGCTTCTGCTGATGGCAGACATCCGCAACGACATAGCTGAACTGCAGAGCAAGGTGTACGGCCGGCCAGTGCACTCTCCAGAGGACTTCCCCGCCGCCCCCGACAGCTGGAGGGACACTCAGGACAACGGGGACACGGGCTCGGGAGACGAATATAAAGAACCTCCGCCTCAAATGGGCAGAGCGTCCAGGAGGAGCAGGAAGAGAAAACCAGCCCGGAACAGAACAAACTGAACAGACTCGATTGGGCGAAAGCTCGCTTTAAACACGCTCTTAGGTGTAAATATTCAAGTTGTTTTTTATTTAACTGAACTTTAATTGTATGCGTTTTTATCACAGATGCTTTATTTTTATATGGGACACAAGATTTTGCCTGTTTTTGACCAAATGTGATCAGACCGTGCCAGTACGTGTATTTTTAATCAATTTTAAAAACCCTTAGTTTTCCAGAGTACATTAAACAAGTTTCTCATCAGTTAATATTGACTCATTTTTTATGACATTGTTATTATTTATTTCACATAAACTGTATAAGAAACTGAACTCCTTCAAATCAAAGCATTTTATTCACACACTAATAAACCTAAAATATTTTAATTTTATTTGATAAAGCAGCACTTCCGCTGCGCTGGAACTTGTTGCTGTGACTCATTTCTCTGCCAACTCATTTGTTCTCGTGGGGCGTCACCACCCTGATGAATAATTACTCACGTTGAACACAGTGTCAGATGACTTTTGAAGATTTGGCCACTTATTTTTTTAATAAAATGCTTACTGTGAGACTGGCAACTAACGGTCCAGACTAACTTTTTAGGCCTTCCAGTTTTGCTGCATTTATGATCTGTTTAAGGCTGCTATTTTGAAAGTTGTTTTGCCTCGATTCTCCACCAGAGGGAGACATCGCATCGCTTCACTATAAAAGCAGGAGTTTTATCAGTCTGCTGCTCTGGAGCTTACAGGTGTGTGTTAACACAATGCCAAGAAGGAAATACATCAGAAATGACCCTAAAAAAGCATTTGTTGTTGGCCATCAACCTAGAAAGGCTTATATGTGGTCTCTACATATTAAATTATGGGGTCTTTTACTGGTTTTTGAGCACTTGAGGTTGGGCTTGAATGACATTAGAACCTGATAAAACAAGATAATTTTTATTTTGCCCTGAACTAAGTGAAGGTGTACTTTCTTTTTTTCCATGACTGTATTAATATTCACTGTCAAAAGCATAAATACAACACAACCTATAGTTTAACAATGGAAATATCTAACTAACCTTTTAAATTGAAAACAAAATCTGAAACAAATCTCAAACTATTGCAGAATAAAAGAAACTCTTGTAGGTCTGCTCCTGTGAAACCTAATATATCTTTACGTCCACTAGGTGGCAGTAACCTCTCAGCCTTTTTAGTGACAAACAGCACAAGTGAACTCATTAAACTCTGTAGTTTAATTCACAGAGTGGAACAAGGCAGCAACCAAAACACAAATGTGAATGTTTTGAAGGAATGTTCATTCGGGATAATGGGTGTTTCTTGGTTATTTTAGGACTCTGATTTCTTGGATATGTTTGCAGAGCTGCAGTTATTAGATATATTTTTATTCAGAAACTAACTGTAGAGTCCCTGAAGTACAGTTGGGATATTTGTTTTCTATCACCTATCAAAAACAGATTTGTGATATTTTCTCAAAATGGTATTATTTATAACACATTTTATCAAAATGGTTGAATGTCACTTATTTTAAACACTACATGACTGTTTTTTCCAAATAAGCCCATTTGTCAGTTTGCATCAAGGTTTGCCATAATAACTTTTACTAAAGATCTTGTGCACATCCTTTCAACTGTCTGCGCTTATCTGGACCAGAAGAAAAACGTGCACAGTGTAATTCTCCAAAATCCTTTCTGGAAGTAATTAATCACCATCAAACAAAGACAAGCCTTAAAAGATTCCAAATATTTACTGAAGTGCCCCCTTGTCCCTAATTATATCTCCCTGCTCGTTACCGTCGTTATTTAGACCTACCCACAAAAAGATGCGACACCGAGCGAGAACACACACACACACACTTCCACTTCCAAATGTTTGATAGCAACTGAATGAGTGAGTTACTGTGCTGCGATAAAGGCCTTAATGAGGTAATTTTATTAAAAGCGGCCTACCAAGAACTGTTGGAAACAAGCAGGGAGAGGCAGGATAGAGAAAATTAGTGCTACCCAGTTCATTAATTAATGCATTAGTGTGGGCGGCAAATTAACTGCTCCAAAAAATCCTCTATTCAGTAAAGATTTTAATGGAAAAGAAAAAAAAAATACATTGTTGCCCTTCAGCGTAATTACAAGACAGTGCAAATTCAATTCTAATGAGGCGAAAGGCACCCCCTTAACATACATCCCCTATTTCCCCCTCTGAAAGGGCCCGCTCTCGTTGAGGCCTAAGTTTAAGGAAGTATTGAGTGAAAAAGACAATACTGAGAGATCGGCCTGAGCCTGAGTGCTTTGCATGCCGCAAACAGGTAGAGGGGACTGAATGGTTCTCTTTCTGGGACTCCTGGGGGGCCTGTCTTCCCAGCACAACAACACTTGGCCCTGAGAAAAGGGTTCGCTGAGGAGCATGGGGAGTGAATGGACCTGTGCCGCTGAATGGCCACAAGTTCTTCAATGATTAAAAACTATGTTGTGCCGGCCCCTGGGGGCTCCACGCATCCACACAAACACACACACCTATCCACGAACTCCCACAGAAACTCACACACACAGACAGCCCTCACCCTTGCATCTCTCCCTCTCATTGAGTTATCTTTACTCAGGCTTTGTCTCCTCTAATTGGAGCTGATGAGTGACTAATTGGTAGCTTTTTTACAACACCCCGCACTTAAGCGATGGCAAACCGAGGGAGGCAGCATGAGCAGAGTTAATGAGAGGCTTTGCGCAAATAAAAGCTTTAAAATGGGCCTGTCTCTCAGAGTAGAGGTAAAAGGAAAGTTGAGGATATCTTTTGTTTGCTCCACATCTTTCACTTATGTGCAGGTATCTAAAAAGGAGAAGGAGTGGTGGAGGGCACACAGTGGCCGCTGAAACGTTGAGCACTTGTGCGCATAAAGGGATCTGTTCTGCATTGTTGGGAGCCCATCGTTTAGTGTGTCTGCTAATAATGAGAAAGGGGGCTGCTCCTCAAATGAATGTGGCAAAGTCCTCGAGGGACAATAGGTGCCCTCTCTTGCTTGGACCACACTGGACTGCGCTGAAGCAAAATGAAATAAAGGTTACGTCCTTTCTGTATTGTTCGGGGTGAGTATGTGGCCCGTGTGCACAGAACTGAGACAAAAAAACATAATACGGCACAAAACTCTGTGCAACTCTGAGGTGAAATGATTATTATTGTTAGACTGATGAGCTGAATTATTATAAATCAGATAAAATGTCTTTGAAAAAGAAATAAATTATTTGAAACAGTCAGTTTCATGCAATTAAACAGGCATTAAGTTGAGAAAAAAATAGCAGACTGGAGGGTCATTTTATGAAAAAAGTTTTTTTTTTTGTAAATGTAAGAGTAAAGTGGGCTTTGCTGTGATGTGATGATCCTGAAAGTCTAATGCATGCAGATACATATATACATATGGAAAAGATGCTGAGCAAGTTGCTGTCAACAAAGTTTCTGTTTGGTTTAAAACTCCAAGCCTCGCACTGACTGTTGAGAAGACTGTCAAATTTACTTATTTTACAAGAAAATAGGCAACAGATTTTGACAAAAATGTCAATACTTAAGTGTGATTCTGGGTGATTAATACACTGAACTAATATTTAGCTACTTTTAGACACATTAATATACTGAGGAAGCATGAAATTATGTATCTCAATGCAGTGATAGTGTCTCGGGTTTATTAGTGCATGACCTGTTAGTTAAGAAAGAGGGAAAACTTTAAAGAGGGACAGCCACATCACTTTATAATAAAACTTAAAAAATACTGGATCAAAAATCACATCAGTAGCATCACTGGAAAATACTAAACAAACAGAAAATGTTTAGTTTTAAAAATCCAATGAAATGTCTATAAGATAGTTTTAAACTTTTTTTTTAAGCAGGAGTTAAGTTTAAAAAGCTGCGTCTGAATGAACCACGACACTTTGTGAGTTATGTTCCTTGGACCGATGAGACCAAATCAGAGTTTTTGGTCATAATGCACATTGCCATGTTTAAAAAACCCAGCTAGAGTGTTTTAACACAAACACTTCATACCAGCTGTCAAGCACAGTAGTGGAGGATTTATTTGGGCTTGTTTTGCAGCCACAGGTCCTGGGCACCTTGTTGACACTGAGTCATGTGAGGCCATCTGAAATTTGCCTCATGCAACAGGACAGCGATCCCAAGCACAGCAGCTAATCTACAACAGAATGGCTAAAAAAACAGAAAGCAGTCGATGTGTTGCTCTGGTTCTGTCAAAGTGCAGACCTCAAACCATCTGAAATGCTGTGGAAGGACTTTCAGAGCGCTGTGCAAAATGGACGTCTGCAAACCTCAACGAACTGAAACAATGCTGTGAAGAAGAGTGGGCCAAATTTCCTTCTACATGAGAGACTGATGAAGTCATACAAAAAAAGAGACTAGATCAAGTTATTGCTGCTGATGGTTGCTCTAATAGCTATAGAATCATAAGGTGGACTTAATTTTTCCACACAGCTTTTCCATTTTGGCTTGTTTTTGGTTGACAAATAATGACTCAGTGGAATCTGTTGTGTTTTTATGCTTCAGGTTAGATTTGAACCGTTTTAGAACCTGGTAAGGACCAGATCCATTATGTCCTGATATCCTAGAAGTGAAAGACATTTGGTTTTGTTTTTCTCATGACTGTATAGTGTTCGTTTTTTGACAAACAAGCGGAAACAAACAAACCGCAGGACGTTTCCTTCACATGCTGTCATCTTAGCAGACAGGCATTTCTTGTGATAACGCTTTGCTTTGTGCTTTTCAGGTCTAAACAAACTCCACGATGCAACAGGCTTCTTTTGACTTCACATCAGGAGGTGACAAGGCACTCTCCCTTTCACCCTGACGTGACACGGGCAATACAAACGTCTATAGATCCCTTGTGAACAAAAAGCCCCATCTGCAGCACAACAGGTATTTGTTTTATCGGTTCAGGCCAGCTTGGGATCTCTAATGTCAGGGAATTTAAGAGAAGCCTTACAAGACACAGCCAAAGAGGGAGAAGCAGGAAATAATAACCAGAAGTGTCCGTTATTGATACAAATCAACTGTAACAATAAGCCCGTGTCAACTTATCACTTCCAGAATTACATTTACTTAATGACTGTACAATTCCCTGGCCAAATATTTGTGCTGACTCATGTGGTAGGCTATTCACAGTTCCACTGACCCATTAACACCCTGCAGCTTACCATTGTTAGTGTGTAAATAGATCTATTAGCATTGTTATTTATTCAAATCCTTCATTTCCCCACAAAGAGTGAGGTTTAACTCTCTAATGAGGGCTCGATCAGACAAAGGACGAGGCCTCGATTCTCTGTGCTCCCTACTGGAAACTGGTGAGATGGTCCGAGCGTGACTCAGTGGAATTCCTTCTGAACTTTACCTTTTTACTCCTCATTCTCTCACAGAAAATATAATATATGTTGTTGACTGGATATTTACATAGTCTTATCAGATGTGCAGCTCGGTCTCTTGAATGTAGAGATCATTTGTCAGATGAGTTAGTGTCACCTCAGCAGTTTGTTTTGTTTCACACAGGCTGTCCCTGAACTGGTGCTCCGCCAGGAGCAACGGGAGGAAGCTGGTCGGAGTAAATAGAAAACAAACGGCTCGTAATTGTGTCAGCTCTCGTCTCCCACTGAGCCTTTCAGGCGGCAGTGAAAGCTCTTGGAGTCGGCCAGCACCACTTTCACCTTTAACCGAGCTTCCTGGTGAAACAGCAACTGAGATAAATAGCAACAACATTACTGACTGTCTGCTTGATGTTTTGTTGGTCTGCATTTTGACAGTGATATAATTTTTTTCTATCTGAATTACACTATTTGTTGGCACCAGATGCTCAGCCTTTCATAGATGCTGTCTTAGTATGTTTACAATAACCTGTTGATGCCAGCTATTTTTAAGTTGGATCCTATCAACTTTTTCAAAACTATTTTAACTATCTAGAACTCGAGTCTGACTTATGGGAAATTAATAATTATTCTGTTGTGTCAGATACTTTCTTAATTTGTTTTTTAATATTACTATAGTACAGAAACAGCACCCATTAAAGCTATAAGTGGCCTCAATATGAGCACTGATTCTTTAATATAAACCTAAAAAAAGCTACTTTTTGCTCCTAGGTCTCAGTGTTGCTTCTGACAAAGTTCACTATGATATTTTATCCAATGAGTTAAAAGAAAATGCGTTGGTTCATCTGGTTCTGTTCGGACCAGATCAGTGATTTGATGAACACTGGGTTCTGGACCCCAGTGTGGGTCGTGCAACACAACGTGGAGGGTTGTGAGATAATAAAGCCATTTGTGTTGTCACTGTGCCCTGTTTAATAAATTTATCAACCAGCAGCAGGCAGTGTTGCATGTTTCTGACAGTTATTTTGTCGATCAGAAGCTAAAAAGCCTTAGAGTCACTGGTTTAGAGCATAAATACGAAGTAGATCACACTTTGTGCCAATCGGTTGGTTTGTTTCTCGCAAAGTGAGTTTTAATGTGCGCAACACCCCAAGGCTTGGTCCAATGTGATCCAAGCTATGGTTCTCCTTATGTCATACAATAAAATTAATATTTTATTTCATTTATGTTGATTTGTTAAAATTGTACATTTGCTTGTCTTCTGATGACACACTCCATTAAATAATTTGTGAATGATGATAAAACTGCAGAGACAAAATTGTTGTACTAATGCTAACATTATATAGGCTTTTTATCCTCTAGTCAGTCCCATGGTCTTGTAATCATGAGGTTGCAGATTCGAGCCCAGGTTGCGGCAGGTAGGGCATCTGGCGTAAAATGTTTGCCAAATCGATTGTGCAAGTTTGCTCGCTGAAGCAACCCCGGCACAAGGGAGCAGCCGAAAGAACTGTAGACACTCACCCAGGTAAATAAGCTTCCCTAGGTGGCTAGATGGAGGAATAATATACTGAAGTACATAAATGCTGAATCCATATTTCCTTTAATTTAGATATTTGTGCAATAGTTTACCCAATATAATGCAACATGCATTATTTTTCATTGCAAACATGTTATTAGATGTATGGTCACGCTATAAATTTATCCTGAACTACTGATATAATTGACACAGTGTTCATACTAATGTCAGCTGTTTTATTATCAAATGTTGAACCTTTAACTTATCTCAAAAACCAGCAGTAACAGTATAGAAGAAAAATCTTTGCAACCTAAAAAGCCAGGCTACATAGCATACTGACAGTTGTCATGGTAAAATTCATGCAGAAAAGCACATTGAGATTTCTGAGCAACATCAACTTTTGGTCCCTCTCGGACTTTCACATACTTTTCATAATTCTGCAAATAATATAAAGACATGGCTGTTAACAAAAAAATGTAAGGATTCTGGACCGGCTTGTCTACAGTCCTGACCTGTTTAAATTAGAAAAGATGTAAAAACAGATGCAGCAGCAAAGATGTGTTTCAATCAATCAATTGATATTTGTATAGCACTATTACACACAATAAAGTGACCAAAGGGCTTTACAGGTAAAAATAGACAAAAATAGTGAAATAAAGAAATAAGGAAGTTTTAAGGAAGAATGTATAAAATAACTCAACTTTGTCTTCTGAGGCAACCACTCTAACCACTGCACCATGGTGCTGCCTCAATAATTCATCATAAAAATCATTTTAAAATATCATGAAAGATTTAGACCTAATTTGTTTGTTTTGTATACTTTGCTATGTTTAATCTATTTATAAAAAAACATTGTTTTTCATCATTTTTAACATGCTAATTTTTTTTCACAAAATTAATAGGCAGTTCACTGAGAAATAACTATCTGTAATATAGGAGACATAGTTGCACAATAGGCAGGACATTGCTGTGTGTTTATGTGTGTGTGTGTTTGTGTGTGTGTGTGTGTGTGTGCTAAGTGTATATACAGTCTGGATCATCCATCCATTTTCTTTCCCCCCTTTTTCCTTTTCGAGTCACAGGGAAGCTGGGGCCTATCATTAGCGGTCGTTGTGCAAGAGGCAGGGGACACCCTGGACAGGTCAAACGTCCATTACAGGAATACAGAGAGACAACTATTCACACTCTCGCTCACACCTGGGGATAGTTTCAAGTTATCAATCAACCTGTGTGCTTTTGGTCAGTGGGAGGAAACCGGAGTACTTGGAGAGAAACCCCACGAGTACACAGGGAGAACACGTAAACCTGCCACCTTCATGCCACTAACCACGCCACCAGTCTGGATATGCAAAACGTTTATACAAAACAGAAAGTTGTTGGCATGTTTTGCTTGTTGGTTGTTAACGGTCAACGGTCATGGAAGAGGAAGAAAAGAAAATCACACTTTAAGAGCCTCAAATGCAAAGTTGACCTGGAAAACGACAGCTGTGATTAATCTGAACACCCCACTCACACCTTTGCAGACCGGAAATGGCCCGTGGGCCGCCAGTTGGTGATCACTGATGTGTAGGATTTCGGTCAATGCAAATTCTTTTTGATTTGGATATTTTATATGGTGCCACATTACATTTGGAAACAGAATTGTTGCATCAGCCCACCCCCTCTTTTAAAAGTCGTGCACTTTGTGAGACTTTTTGTTTTTATTATTAATCGTTATTAAAGAATAAACTGTTACAATGTATTGCTGATGACGTGGTTTCACAAAGTAGGCCTTTTGTGGCCCAAATCAGCTGTGCAGAGATGAAGAGGAGGGGGCGTGACCAAAAGGTAGGAGCCAAAAACCGACCAATGAGAAAACGCCCTGTTGGCCCTACAGACATCCCGTCATGCGCGCGGACTGAGCGCTACGTCAGCACTGAGACAGAAACATGGCGGTGTCCATAGCACGGCTCCCGGCGGTGAACCTCCAAGGTTTGGCTTTAACTTTCCTCACGGCGGTGATTTTCCACCGCGGCGTCGCCGACGTGTCCCCGCTGGCCCTGGAGGAGCCTCCGCACCGCCGCTTCGAGTACAAATACAGCTTCAAGGGCCCGCACCTGTCTCAGTCCGACGGCGGGATCCCGTTCTGGATCCACAGTGGAAGTAAGTTTTTTTTTTTTTTGGATCCAGCTGTCAGCATCATCACAAGAACCGCTGCGCGTGAGAAAAAAAGACGCTTTTAGTCCGGAGGTGGGTCGAGGGAAGCCGGGGGACGGTTCGTGTGTTCGCGGCTCGTAACGGTTTCCGCTCGCGACGTTAGACAGCAACACACCTGAGTGTTTGGGTCATTCAGAACTCCAGCAGAACCTGCTCAGGTGTTAGCACCTTTAGCTTCAGGGGCTCCAGACGCCCCCTAAACCTGGACCCGTCCAGTATGTGAAGCTTGAAGGACTGCTTCCTTATCAAACTGATAAGGAACTCACTTTGTTCCTTATTTTAGGAGCCAGTCATCAATTAAACAGGTGAAGCAGTGATTTCTGTCCAAGAAACATGTTCTGTTTCTGTGCTGAACACAGAAATGTACCATGATTAACCGAAGCTGCTAAAGTTTGTTATTTAGGCTGCTTTTTGTCTTAATTTGGACAGAAACGTTTTATTTAAAAATACCACTTTTTTCCAAACACAAACTGGATGCAGTGTGAGCGCTGAGTGAGTGCTGAAATTAAGGCTAAAAGCAGCAAAATGTTAGCTAAAAGTAGCAACAAGGTAGCTAAAATGAACTAAACACTAGGTTAAAATGGAGACTAAAAGGAGCAGCACTAGCTAAAAGCAGCAAAAGTTAGCTAATAGTAAAAGCAATCAAAGGCTAGCTAAAAGCAACAAATCACTGGCTTAAAGTAGCAACAGGTTAGCTAAAATTAGCTAAACACTAGCTTAAGATAGAAGCTAAATGTTAGCGAAAAAGCCAAATATAGCAATATGCTAAAAGCAGGAAAAGGTTGGTTAAAAGTGAACATAATCAAAGTCTTGCTAATAGGAAAGTGGCTTGAATACTTTATTTTTTGAACTTTTCTATCACATCTTCCTACATCTGTTTGTCTGGTAAAGGTTCAGCTGTTTCATCATCCTCGATGACATTACTCTTAGCTGAAACGGCATCTCGTAAGTGGTTATAAATATTTAGACAGAAACATGCCCCCTCTTTCTGCGCCCCCTGACTGATGCAGATACGTACAGCTGCATTACCAAACTGTGTTCTTGTAAAAACTGGTGTTTTTGTTTTGTTTTTATCACATTTGGCTGCTGACATGAGACTTCAGGGTCAAAACAAACTCTCCTGTTAAAGAATTCAAGGTAACTTCAGTCACTAAGAACTGAGAGGATAAAGTTGGTGCAAGATCCGGTAAAGAAAAACATGTTTTTAAGACAGGACAAGCAGCAGTTCCTCACTGAGTCACCATCTTAGTCTTATAAACTCTGATTAGTTTGTAAAAGAAGTAAAAATCGACCGTGAGCATTTTTACAGAACACATCTTTGAAAAGATTGTTTAGTTCAAACAGGGTCAAGTTACGGTGAGCACTCCGGCCACTTTGCAAATAAACGTGAAGCCAAATCTGTTTTATTTTTTTTACCATGTACTAAACAGTGATGACGTTATACAGACCAGATGACACCTCAGTTATGCTGAGATAAAAATAAAAAATAGCAGAAATTCTCAGTCAAGAAAGACTGAGACAAAGTTATGCACATCTTATTTTTCTACGGTATTAATTTCTTAAAAGTACAATATTTCCTGGTCCATTTATTTTTGTAACAAAATATAACAAAAATAGCTCAACTTAGATAAACATATTTATATATAGCAGAGCATTCTTGCTTAAAAGTATTAAATTGTGACAGAAAGGTGGTTGTAGCAGCTGCTACTGCTTCATCTTTGTTTTCCTGCTTGTTAATGTGTTAAATGTGCGCCAGCGTTGCTAGTATCTTGAAAGCGGCCAGTGTCGGTCGGATAGTGGTCCACGTCTGATAATTACACACCGACACTCGCCGTCTTTGTTCCAGATGCCATCCCGAGCGCGGACCAGGTGCGCATCACGCCGTCGCTCAGGAGTCAGAGGGGGGCTGTGTGGACGAAAAACAGAGTCAACTTTGAGAACTGGGAGGCCGAGGTGACCTTCAGAGTAACTGGACGAGGCAGGATGGGAGCCGACGGTCTGGTAAGGAGGAGCGACCTTTCCCCTGAAGCAGCCAAGAGAGTCCAGGATCCTCCATGAGGGCTTTTTTTTATTTCAGGCTTGGACGGTGGTGTAAGGGTCTGAGCTGCTGCTCAACAACAGGAGTGTCTGGGTTCAAACTCGCCTGCTGGCTGAGGCGTTTGTGTGTGTAGTTTGTGCAAAGCCAAGACAGCTTTCCTGTTTTTGGCTGTTACCACATCATGAATAATGTGAAATCTTCTTTAATCGGTGTACATACTGATGTTAGCGTTTCATCTAAACCACTGTCCACAAGGGTTGTTCTTTGATCCAAGGGGTTGTCACATCGAAGTGGGTGTCCCACTATGTAGAAGCTTCATCTTTTGCTCATTAACTCCCTGCTTTTAGATTTCAAGCCTAAATATTGTAGATTTGCTTCAGAACAAATAATAATAATTAACCAAAATGAATTTCCAAGGCACTAAAGTAGTCTAAAATTATTTTAAAAAGTATTCAAAAGTGGATTAATTGATTTGCATGAAGTTCAAGTTTCTCTAAATGAGTTGCATCAAATGTGTTGCTGGGTTTTTTTTTGCGTATTTATTTTTACAATCTGACACAACACTTCACTGCGCTGCACGCCTTCGGTTGCAGTATGAGCTTTAGACTCGCGCCGCTGGTTTCACAAGGTGTGTGCCGCTCAAAGAAAATTTACGGATCAGTTTGTTTTGTTGCTGCACAACGAGATTGGACAGTAAAATTACTCCCATCATCGCTCAGCCGTGCCACTCACAGTGAAACGCACGCGTAAATGAGCACCGAAGGCCTAGCCACTTGAACATTGTCAGCATAATTTTTTTTTTTCTTTTATCAGCTGAGAGTCGGTTGAAAGGGCGAGCAAAGTCGCACAGTCTGATAAACCAAAATAAATGCGTGGGAGGAACTCTCAGGGTAATTCTTCTGATCAGGGCGTGAACCTGGGAGGTGCAGTTCAGCAAGAAGTTTGAGCTGTCTGATTTAAATCACAATATATAATAAAACAGCTTCCAATTGGCTGGTCACTGCTGCTGTTAAACAGTTTATCTGGAGCACCTAAAACATAATAAACCTAACGACAAAACAATTCTGCTGACAATCCAACTTTAAACACATCATCCAGCAAATATCCACCTGGGCAGCATCACTGAACAAGTACCCCATCACATTTCACTGCTGTGTTAGCACAAAGCACTGACTGCAACATAAGCAGGAGTCTGATTTTTCTGTTCCTGCAGCCCAGCTTCGCAGTGATCCCCTCTGTTCTCCTGCGATCAGACATCAGCCAGAAAAGCTCTGCGAACAGGAGGAGCTTTAAGTCCAGAAGCTGAATAACTCATCAAAATCTTCTTGCCTCCTTTTTTCTGGGACCGTCGCTCCACTTGCAGGAACATTTTTGGCTGTCTGATCGGAGAACAGGAAGGAAAGAGAACAGTACTTCATTTATTTATTGATCTGCTCGTCCTTAGAGAAAACTCTAAGGAAATAGGGTAATTATTATTTAGTGGAGGTGCACAGATTACAGTTTTCTAGTCCGAAACTAATTTCTGTACAGCTCAAACCTGCCAGTTCCATTTTTTTTCTGTAAAATTTAACCTCCTGACTCCTGAAATAAATATTGTCCATCACAATTTGTTTTTAATATTCCCCAATCTTTGTAAGATAATTGGCCTTCACCCTTCACATTTGGTATAATTGAAAGCCCTAAATATCCAAATGTCCTCTGTAGATGGCAAAAGGAGTTAATTCAGTTGTATGCAGTGGGTGGAAGATATTCAGGTTTACAAACATCCTAAACAGAGGACAGATTTGAACTACTGGTAGTCAGGAGGATATAACTGAAAACATACAAAATATCTTTCTTTTTTTAGTTTTGTTTGAGAAACTGGCTGAGTGTTCATAACAAAAACAAAAGCTCAGTTGTCAAAATTTCCTTTATGTTAATGGAAATCTAAAAATCTAATGCTCCAGTTTAGTAGGAATATTTGTGCAAAACTGTACAAAGTTGATGAAAAAATAATTACGATATATTATTTTAAAACTGCTTATAACTTCTCATCTTTTGCAGCAAACCTTTAAAACTTAAAAGTTCATTATATAACAAAACAAGCACTTTTTTTATAAACCCTAATTTTCAAATTACTAGAAGCATCATTGAACATATTTGAGGAAAACAGGAAAAACACCTGATTTACTGATAGGTCCATAAGCTTTTAAATCAATAATTTACTGTAAAAGTAAATGACCAAAAATGACATGACAAATTGCAACTGTCTGGATTTTTACCTCATCCTATAAGTTGGGCAGTAAAGCAGCAGACATCTGTGGAAAATTACATTTTCTACACCTCTTGTGCATCATCTGACTTTATTTTGAAACACCTGACAGGTATTATAAATAGCTAAGTTTGAGATGTCCTAATTGGAAAAAAAAAAACTTTAACATCAAACAGGTTTTCTGACTGCCGCAATGTTGCTAGTTATGTATTAGATGTTATATATTCACATTTTGTTGGACTCTTTTTAGAGATCATTATTTTCCATTTCTTTTTTATTTTCCCTGTTTTTCTTTGTGTATTATCGAGGGGTTTTCAGTTCAAAAACTTAAATTCTGTAACATCACAGCCACATCCTTTTATTTTAATTACAAACGCATAAGACATCAGGACAATATGACAACATGGACACAATAAATATTATAAAACTACAAACAAGACTGTTAGCTTAACTGTGCAACCTGTTTACACTGAATCAGTAATTGGTGTGCAGTATAATAAAGCTAGTGGCCATGTACCTAATAAATTAAAAGGAAAAACAAAGTGTGTGTGGTGGGGGTATAACTGACCAATACAGTATGGTAATTATGTAAACTAATAATGTTGATCATTTTAAGCAATTGTGCAGCTTCATAGTTTACAAACTAATCCATTAAATAACATAAATAAAATCAGACACGAGGGGGAAACTGTTTGTTGTTGAACTTCCTGTCCTAAAATCCGTGCAGCCTTTTGTTTATGAACCACAAAGGAATAAAAAATAATGTCTGTCACGTTTCCTCTTCCAACAGGCTGTGTGGTTCACCACTGAACAAGGCCTCGATGGTCCAGTTTACGGTGCCGCTGATCAGTGGAATGGAGTCGGAATCTTTTTTGACTCCTTTGACAACGATGGGAAGGTTTGTGTCAACGTCACATTTTCATATTTCTGTTCTCTAAGTTAGTGAGGGGCGCTGGTACCGTCCTCTAAAAGCTTCATCGACATAAATAGTTTTTTTTTGTCTAGCTGATGTGGTTATCTTTTTGTTAATGCATTGAATATAAAATAAACTGCTTTAGTAAAAGATATTTTTCCCTTTTTTAGTTTATCTGACGCTTAAATATCATTTATTTGCAGACAGGTATTGGATAGATATTTTCAATAAGATTACCAAACAGCAAAGCCACTTCAGTTGTCTGAAAACAAAAGGATTAACGTGTTATCTTTTTATTTTTTATATAATATTATTATTTCAGAAAAATAACCCAAGTATACTTGTTGTCGGGAACAACGGCCAGCTTGTTTATGACCACCAAAAGTAAGTAAACATTTCTTTTGCTTTCCTCTGACGACATCGCCAACTTAAATTTCAGCAACTTAAAGAAGATTAGAAAATATGATTATATTTGCTTGGAAAGTAAATAATCCTCTATCTTTGCTAATCTCCCCCTGGGCAAGTGAAAGCTTTAAATCACTTTTTCGGTGCCACTCTGGTTTGTCTTGGAGTTTATAGCCTTTACATTAACCACTGAGGAGGTGTTTATGAAAACATTTGAATAATGTTTGCTTATCTTACACTTTGTTTTGCCCTTGTCGTGAATATTATTAATGTTGGAGCCCTGTCGTGTAACGTTCCAGTTCTCTTAAAAAAACAACAACCTTGTTTTCACGCAGCGACGGCACCACGCAGGCCCTCGGAACGTGTTTACGAGATTTCCGCAACAAGCCCTATCCCATCAGAGCCAAAATAACGTATTACAAGAAGACCCTGACGGTGAGTGAAAGCACTATTATATTTATATCTACTACAGCTGCTTAGGAGCAGAAATAAATCTACTTGACAGCCAAGTTACTGGATCTTAATGTGTCATAATGAAGCAGTTATTGTGTTTAATCTCCATCAGGTCTTGATCAACAATGGTTTCACTCCAGACAAGGAGGACTACGAGTTCTGCACGAAGGTTGAAAACATGGTCATTCCTTCTGAGGGCTTCTTCGGTATTTCAGCTGCCACTGGTGGTTTAGCAGGTATTATTCTATTACCAGCTCTGGATACCTTTACAAAATGACCTTTTAATAGGATTTAGTATTTTCTCTTGTCAACTAAATCCAATTTTATGCTCTTTTTAGTCCATCCCCAAATTAGTGGCTTTGTTTTATTTTACAGCGAGTGATGTTTTTATTTTGTTTTGATCTTGTAATTATAATGATGGTTGTTTTTCTGAATTTCTTTCTATAATGTTGCAACCTGTGACCTTCGTTTTCTATTATTAATAAGTGTTACACCATAACGTGAGCTGTTGCCATTAAATACATGTATTACTGTTGCAATTGTTTTCTAATTGAGAATTTCTTGCCTCCATCAGATGACCACGATGTTTTGTCCTTCTTGTTATTCAGACTCACAGAACCGGGCCAGCAACTGGTAAATATATTTACCTATATGCCTTTTCAGTCTTGTGTGTGTGTGTGTGTGTGTCTACTGCTGCTTTATTCTTATTTTGTGTTTGTGATTCTCATCGAAGCCTCCAGCGGAATCTGAGATCCCTAAAGAAGAGAAGGACAAATACCAGGAGGAATTTCAGAACTTCCAGCAAGAGCTCGATAAAAAGAAGGAGGCGTTTCAAAAAGAGCACCCGAACGTCCAAGGAGAGCCAAGTTAGTTCTCTGTCATGTTTGTTCCCAAAAAAGCTTGGGTAGAAACATACTTAAAATACATTTAGAAAGTGTAGTTGTCTATTTTCAGTTTTTAAATTCCAAGTTTAACAAGTTAGAACTTTTTTTTCCATATAATTTCATATAATTTAAATAAAAGGCCTGCCAACTTTGACCAAAGTCTAGGAGGATCCCGTTCAATTTCAGTAGCGCCAAGTCACAACAGGAGTCATACAGAGTCTGCACAAAAACATTTACATACAGAATATAATATAAATTAGAGGAAGTTATCTAGCTGAGAGAGCCAGCAGACTGCATCAAATCTTCACTTCGACAGTCTCCCATCCTGAGCAGCACGTTGGTGACGACTCCCCTTTAACAGCAGAACCAGAACCCAGATTTCTCACTTCTTCTGGTCACAAATTGGTCTTGATCTCTGCTGCAGAAAGCAACAGCAGAGATTTCCTTAAAAGATAACCAAAAAAAGCTCATATTTAGGTTTACTTAGGGCCACAGCATGACATTTTCACAATTTCCATACTTTTTAATAAAATACCAGCTAGGGCTTCATGCCATCATTGTTTTATTTTGGTGTTTTCCATCTTATTTAAATCTGGTTTCAAGTTTGAGTTAAACTGAGTTGGACCATCCGAACAGGGCCAGTGCCCTAAGTGTTATCCTCTTCATAGATGTGCACCCTCAGCATCCTTTACTCTACAAATTGATTTTATAATCTATTTCTCATTCACACAAACACAAGTGTGACCACCTCTACCTTTATCAGCAGCAGAGATTATTTATTAATCAATTATCAATATTTTAAATACTGTAATATTCTACATTTAAAGTAAGTTAGCTAAATATTTTATAACCACTTAATTCCAGTTTTTGTTAAAATGTGGGCCTGCTTATCAATATGTGTACAGGCTGGGAGGTCTGGGGTCAAAATATATTCCAAAATAAACGGATAATAAACACAAATGAACGTTTCAGTATATCCACGGAAGGTTTAACGGTTTTGGTTTTATTAGTTGTGTATTTGTGCCTCTTCCAGTCGAGGATCCGTATGAGAGCGTAAGCGACCGGGAGATCCGGCAGGTGTTCGAGGGCCAGAACCGGATCCACCTGGAAATCAAGCAGGTCAACCGGCAGCTCGCTATGCTCCTGGACGAGCAGCGCAGATACGTCTCCATCGCCACGGAGGAGATTGCCAAGAAAGGGGGACATGTTGGGTCAGGACAGGTGGGCTAAAAAAAGTGATGTGTGTTTACAAAATGTATATGTTGTGGCTTGCCTTGGTATTGAGAAGCAAAGCAGGCATCAGACTGTCGTTCGTGTGTGTGTTTTACTATAATTGATTCTTTTGGATTAAAACCCAGCATCGTTCGTTTACTGACCAGTAGGACGTGTTTCTCTCTCAGCTGGATTCTGCCAGTCAGCAGCTGGGCTCCATCGTAGCGACGCAGCAGGAGGTTCTCAGGAACCTGAATGAGATGAGGTGAGTAACAGCGGCGCTCTGCACACGCCTGCGTGGTCTTAAAAGCCAGTTGTTGTTTTTGCAGCAAACATAAAGAGACAGCCGTTATACTCTAGAAAAACAAGGGAAATCCTGCAGGATAAATCTCTTAAATCATATTTAATCTCAGGATGTCATGGCTGTAACATCGCAGGTGCCTGATAATCCGGCTGCTCTGACAGCTTCCTCCAGACTCAGTCCTCTTGTCTTATGACTCCCAGCTGCTCTTGCAGGCAGGCGGAAACGAGCACTGCCTTTCTTTTACCATAAACTCATTTTACTCAGTTATCCAGGCTTGTTCTTCAGACCCAGAGTTCTCTGTGACCTCTGTAACATCATACGTAAGAGATAGGTCACAATTCCAAATCAAATACATTTTTAACAAATTTTGTTTAAAAATAATAATGTAATATAAAAAAGGTTTCACCTCTTCCAAAGTGGAAAACCTCTTTATTTTGAAACCTAAAATTGACATGAAACATTTTCAGTCATGTTAATAAAAATGAAATGGTTAATGGTTAACAACGTTGAAGAGGCTCATTATGCAGTGCTCTTTTGTTTCTCATCTGGTAAATGTATAATCTAATTGCCTAACTTAAACAAACATTTATCTAACACTTAGGAGTGAGCTAAACTGTAGCAGCAGTAGATGAAAAGGATGCAGCAAGCAGGTGTAGAAAATGTGGTAACGTTTCAGGTGAGTTCACGTTTGTGGGATTTACTTGTACTTTTTTGTTAGTGGTTTATAGTTTGCACAGATGCATCTGTTTGGTAACTGGCTACAAATACACAGGCATGACTGATGGCTGATTAATTTAAAAAATGGCAAATATCAGCTGATTATTTGGCGTAAACATGAATAACCCATACCTGCTTTAAGCCGTAAAGAAATCGCTGCGCATTGCTTGATGCGTACTGTAGTAAGAAGTAAAGAAAGCTGCTGAGTGGTGTGTTTGCAATGAGTCACGGCATCAACCTGAACTTTTCATGGTCTGGAAACGCACATTTCCTCCCTGCAGCCCGACACACACGCGTTTTCAGACACCTGAAATCAGCAGACGAATGGTTTTCACCGTTAAAGCCAAACAGAGAAAAATAAAAGTGGCATTTTAAATGTGTCTCTGTGAACAGGAATGACAATTACTGTAGGATATTATACTAATATTCAACCTCAAATCCTCTTATTGCTTAAAATAAAAATCAGCTTTTATCCACTCTTAAATTTGAGAAAATAAACAAGATATTTTATTATAAAATAAAACCGCTTAAGAGGTTTTATAACGGAGCAAGCTCTCAAATGACTGATTTTACTTACAGTAAGCAAGACTCACTGATTTTACACAAAGTAATCTTAACAGTTAGGCGCTTGTGTGTTGACGTTTGGGCTTTTGTGTCGTTTGACTTGGGATTTATTTGCAACAGATTAAAAAAAAATATCTTCACTATCCCACTATCAGATTAGTGCATGGATTTTCTTAGCCACACCAAATAATTAAGATATGAATCTCTTAACTAGTCTGGTGGAAAATCCACTAATAATACAAGAGTTTAACATCGGTTGAGTAATTAATCTAGCTGTCCTTAATGGCCTTTTACATCTTGAAGTGTTTCAAAAATTTAATTTGTCCCAGCATATTCCATTAAATCCTCTGCTTAAATACCAATAATTTAATTTTTTTCCAGCAACGACATGTTTGAGCTCGAGTTGCTGTTTAATTGTGTGGTTTGTCACACCATCTGCATAAAAAGAATTAATCAAAATCCCAAGATTTTATTTTATGTAACATTAATCTCGTGTGTCATAAAAGAATCAAGCTGTTGATATGCCCTCAATCCAACAGAACATCTATTCTTAAATTATGCTGCACACACAATTTTTCTTTATCATTCCGTTGACACATAAATCACGCGGTACTTAACTCATCTTTACATTTATTTCCTGTCGTTGACCATGCGTGCTGACCTCTGTAAGGAAACGACGTCCCGTGGTGAGAAGGTGAAAAGCGAGCGTCTGTAAGCTGAGGGGCAATTTTAAGATAAGTTGGCGCTCAGAAGTAAGCTGATTGACGCGGTAAATAAGTTTAGACACTGGCAAAAGGCTGCAGCTTGCCCCTCTAATGTGCTAATATGAGCGACTGATCTGTCTTACTGCGTAGATTAAGTTCTCGGTTTATCCCGACCCGTTATTTAAACGGAGTTTATGACGGCACTTCATCTCAGGCTCTCGGCACATACAAAGGAGGCTTTCTGTTCAGAAATGGGTCACTTGTAGGAGATGAAGATTACATGTAGGGTTTAATAAATGCTCACTTACTTTCTTAAGGCCCCCCCCCGTCCGTCCGTCCTATTCACTGTGAAACAAATTAGATTTTGTTTATATGTCATCCCTGCCTCAGACCATGGCCATGTGGCCAGGCAAGAAAAGGCCACATCTTAGCACCGTTTTGTCCTTATCAGATTAGCGCTCCTTAAATACATCTGTCATACACAAGCAAAACATGGACTCCATCCAATTGATTTCTTGTCACAATCCTCCCCTCGGCCCTTCCTACTTACGCTGCTGGAAATTCTGTTCTTTTGTCGACTCACTTTTTTTTTTTTTCTTCCCCTTCGTAATCGCCTTAGATGTGTTTAAGATGATAAGGGGAACTTATTGCTTCCTCCGTGTAAGAAATCAACTTTAAGAAATTACAAATTGCCAAGAAATGTGATCCAGGCTTAGATGCCTTGGTTCTCCTCCGAGGATACTGTACTTTAAATAAAAACTTTAATATTTATTTATTTAAAATTTAATCTGAGTATATGAAGAATTTAAGAATTGTTTTTTTAAGAACTAAATTATTTTTTAAGGATTTTATTAGTGACGTAGCCATGACACAGATCTTTAAGACAAATCTGATGAAGTGGATACATTAGTCTGTTCTGACAAACACGACTTTTAACTTGGGTTAACGTTGGGTTCTAACATACTGAGCAGTGTTGAATGTCTTCCTAACTTGAGGTCGGACATCAAACGATGGTTTCAGTCTGGTTTGAGCAGTAGACGAGGCAGAGCAGGTTAAGATGTATGTGATAGTGGCGCCCCAGGCCCGTGGACGACCACGACCAGGAGACCCGGGAGTCCAAACATCCAGTCCGTAGAGGGGGGACGCCTGTGGAGCTTAAGACTATAATTGCAGCAGTTTATTTAGCAAACAGTTTTATTAGAGCTTCATGTAACCTTTAACCGTCCCATCAGCAGCAGCAAAAGCAAAAAAAGGAAGGACCTTTGATGATTTAGTTTATTGGTATCAGCAGATTTAAATATTAGACTTTTTTTTTCTGCCATGTTTATATTTCTGGAGCCAGATATAAAGGTTTTATAAGACAGTGACAGGTTTAGGAGGCAAACACCTTTTAGTGTAAAATCAAATTGTTTCATTTGTTACAGATCTGACAAAATTATGAGTATGATCATGTTTGTTAAACTTCTTTTAATTTGTGCAAGTCTGTCAGTAAACATCCACCATTAACAGCTTCTGGAAGTATTTTGGTAAAGACTTACTACAGGAAAAAAATGACACCGATGTCCATTTTAGCTGAGAAGTCAAACAGAATTATTATTTCTGTCGTCTCAACTTTATTTAGCACACTCAATATACTCATTGCAACTATTTAAATAAAAAAAATTGTAAGGGGGTGTTAAACTAAAACAGTTTACTTCCTGGAGCTTTTTCTTATATAGTTTAAATTAAATTATTTGTCATCATAATATAAACCAAATTCTACAATTCCCATTTTATGTTTTTGTTTTTATTGTCCTTTAATTTGAACAGCTAGTGAGTAAAATAAGTCGACCCATGTTGGTATGTGACGTTGTCTTAAAAGCATCATATAAAAGCATCAAATCAAAAGAACTTTGAAGCACAAAGAGTATATGTAAAGGAAAACAAAGTGTATGTTTTAGTATCATAGCTTCCCCCCTATGAATATGAGATAATCCAGATAGTTTCTGCTCTGTCTTAGCCTGCTGCACTTGTAATCTGTTGTAAGAACATGTTTTATAAGGGATTAATTTAGCAATCATGACCTCTTTTATCAGATGGTAATTTTCTGCTGTTTGAACTCTGCAGCGACGTTAGCCCACATTGAGTCGGGATTAAAGGATTAATTTCGGACAACTTCTTTAAACAATGGCACGCGGCATATTTACCGTTCACTGACATGATGATTTTTTTTTCAGTCCTCTGGGAGGCCTTCAGACACATTAATGCAACAATAAGGCATCTTTTATAAGGCCCGTGTCTTCTGTCGTCTCTGCAGAAGCTCCTTCGTCGAGTCCCTGAAACATATCGGCTCTGCCCAGTACCAGGGGAATGCAGCCGGCATGGGGACGTACGAGACCATTCAGCACTTCAACGACATCAAGGAACATCTGCACACAGTGAAAAGGGACATGGAGCACCTGGTCCAGCGCAACGTTCAGGTATTTTTTCGGTGAAAGGTCGCTGGTTCAAATTGTTGGCAACACTGAACCACATGTTGTCCTTGACGTGTAGAGTATGTGCATATTGTTGAAGAAGTGTTGTATTCGATTAAAACATGTAGTCAGTTTCTAATATTCTGCACTTCTTGTTGTTTTTCACCTGCAGAACCCTGGTGATAAGGTGGTGAAATGCCCCGAGATGCCTCCCGCGCCTTCCTGCCTGTCCACGGTCCATTTTGTGGTAATCGTAGTCGTCCAGACGGTTTTGTTCTTCTGCTACATCATGTACAAGTAAGAAAGTTCACCGTTTTTACTTGGTTAACACGCATTTGCTGCTTGAAAGAACTCTTTAATTGTGTCTCCTTCTTCCTTTTTTGTAGAAGCCAACAAGAAGCAGCAGCGAAGAAGTTCTTTTGATGACGTGGGTTTATACAACAAGAAAATGTCCGTTTTTCATAATTTTTTTTTTTCTTTTCAATTTATTTCAGATTGTAAGTTATTGTACATGGAGAAAATGGTTTTGTTGACTAAGAGTTTGTTTTAATTATCAGAAGCCTTTTAATTTGATCAGTAAATTGTGTGTGAATGCTAGTGTGAGACTTGTTGTTTCAGCAAAGGTATGTACCATGTTCCTTACAGTATTTCTGCCTGGTCAGAACTTTAGATTTTGTTTTTCTGAAACTGAAATCTGCCTCAGCCCTTACTTTGGAAAAAAAAAATCAGTTTTAAAAAAAAAAAAAGTGCAATGAGGGTATTTTTGTATGAAATAACACAAAATTTCCAGCGAACCCCCGACGTCGAGAATCTGCTTCGGTTTTTGTCTTGTGAGTTAAACATGTCTGAGTCTGACATGTTCTCCGCCTGAACAAATTACATAAACTGTTGACACAAGCCACTTTGTCTTGTTTCTTTTGTTTTTTTTAAATGTGAGAAATCATTGTAGCATGACACATCGGCTCTATTTTGGGGCATCTTTTAATCCCAAAATTTTTGAATAAAATAGTTACTGCTCTATCACATCACAAGAAGCCAGCTGAGGGGGTTTGGATATCTGCACAGGATGCTCTGGATGTCTCAGCCATGTCCCACTGGAAGAAGGCCCTTGAGGTAGACCCAGCAATTGTTGGGGTGGGATTCAATTATCCCCAAAGTCCTGTCAAGAGGCACCAAACACAGCCTTATAAACAAAACCCCAACTTTTGGGGGGCAGATGAGCTTATCTGAAATGAGCTCTCAGAAATGGTATCCAGGCTCGTCGGTGAGTTTAAAGATGGGGTGAAAGGCAACGTCTCCCACCCTTCGGTCAAACAATGGCGCCGCACGAAGGATGACTTCATGGGGATAAACAAGAAAATAATTCTGCTCCTCTCCCTCCGCTCTGCTTGATCTCAGCGGTGTAAGCTGCACGTGGGCTGGCCTGCACCTCACTAATAATATGGTTAAGATGCAATGTTGGTTAAAAAAAGTGTGGACGTGTAATCCCAAACCCCTTCTTTTTTTTTTTTTTTTGTTAATGATTATGAAGCAAGTGTTGCCTTTAGAAAGTTTCAAATGTCAAACAGGTCGTCAAATCCATACTCTGAAAGGTCTGTGGTTTAAAAATAGAGCGAAAACAGGCCATCTGCCTCTTAGTTCAGTGAAGCAGGGAGGATTTAATCCAGATTATGGCTGTGGTAAAACGTGTGTGTGTTGTATGCCATCAGTGTGTCCTTGACTTCGTAGACAAGCAGGAGGTTAGCTAGAGAGCTACCACTGGATCTGGAAGCCAAAGGAGGGTGATATTGTTCTGTTTTCTCCACACACACAAACAAAAACCACCCTCCTCGTCCTTCTGCAGAGTGAACGCTCGCACAAGTCAGGATGGCTTTTTTGATCAAGAGCATGATCGGGAACCCCCTGTCAGGAATGGGTTTTGGTGGTGGAGGTGACAAGGAGGAGGAGGCCACCCCCTCAGATCCAGCCAAAGCTGCGGGGATGACACGCGAGGAGTATGAGGAGTACCAGAAACAGCTGGTGGAGGAGAAGTAAGTGACAGCATGAGGAGGAGGAGGACATGTTGGCCTGTGGGAAACAAGATGGCTGCAGGGTTGTCAAATCTGACCTTGATGTGCTGTTTTATCAGACTTTCCCTTAATATGTTCCCACCCTTTAACAGATCCATTCTGTTATTACTCTTTAATACTTCACTAAATGCACTTGTGGTTACTTTGTGAACGTAAAAGAAAGAAGCAGGCTTGTTGACAGATGCATCTGTTGCTGAAGGTCACAACAGAGTGAAGGGATCTTTTATGTGAACGGAAAGCTTGACAGAAAATCAATAACTAACAAAATTCAACTCCACACAGAAGCTCCATCTGTTTCTGCACCAAAAAAAAAAAAAATCTACAGATACCCTGAGATTCTCTAGTTTCAAATCCAACTAATAACAATAATAAATGTTAGAAATGTTTAGTTAAAGGAAGTAATAGCTGCCAACTTTGTCCTGAAGTGTTTCATTATTTCATCAGAGCAATTCTTTTCTTCAAAGGGCTTCACATGATTATTGTTTTTACACTTATTTCAAATCAAATTGAGATTAGACCATTTCCTAAATCCACAGTAACAACCCACTTTGTTTATCTACAAATAGTGCTTAATTATTTCACCTGTGTCAAACTGGAATCATCCAGTCCAAAAATAATTGCTTTTAAATTTTTTTTCCTACAAAACAAACGGATTTTGAAGCAACGCAGATTTGTTCGGCCCGTGTTACATAACCGGATTACTGCCCGTCTACTCACATGTTGGTGTATTTGTTTGAAGACAACTAAAATTTTACTTTGAGCTGCAGATTTCCGTAACATGAAGGAAACTTAAATTTGATCACGGTTCAAGCTGTGGTGTTTTGGATTTAATTGAGATCTGCTTTTCTCAATCTGGGCCAATAATCTCTTCTTTAATTGGCTGAGGGGAAGTGCATGAGGATGGGGCTCAAAATACAGGACTTTACATTTATAACAAGTTGTCTTTAATAATGTGGAAACAATACAAAGATCTGAATTACTCGATTATGATTTTGGAGCAAAAAAATGGTAAAAATTATTTGTATCTTAATATTACACAGCAGAATACTGTCTCTTATTAATGGTACTTTTTAGTTTATGTTCAATTTCTGTCTTAAGTGAAATTAAACCACCTTTGGGCATCATAATTCCCCAATACTGAGCAGAACAGGCTGGAAATAAGTGGGAAAAAATTGGTAAAGACGCAGAAAATTTGCTGTATTTGAGACCTGAGCTGTGTTTACATGTGCATGAGAAACAGGCAAACGTGGAATGGAATCATTCGGTGACATTTAGATATACATCATCTTTTTTTCCACCCAGGATGCAGAGAGATGCAGATTTCTTACACAAGAAGGCGGAGAGGGCGACGCTGAGGGTGTGCCTCCGAGACAAATACCGACTGCCAAAGGTAAAAACACGTCCGAGCCCTCATCCCCTGCAGGGAAACCAGTTCCTGTAATTCACCACATCAGTTAGGCATCAGCAAAGTTTAATCAATGAAAAGTGTTCCACAAAAAAGGAGGTATCTAAATGAAGAAAACTAATACTTGAAGGAGATAAAAGGGATATAGTATAAAGTAAAAAAGAAGAAAAAGAAAAGATAAAAGAACGAATATGCTTTGAATCTCTTTTTTCTTTTTCTTATTTTCTTTGCTGTTTTTCTGTTTCGTTGCTGGCCTTGCTGTGCTTGTTGTTGCTCACTTACTTTTCCTATTTCCAATTTTTTTTTGTTATTTCCTAATTGCTTTTGCTGTTTTCCCACTACATTAACCTAAAGGAGAGGTTTATTGCCCTCATCTTGTGCGGGTTAAATTGTGAGTTTAAGCTCTGCACTTCCACGGTTGACCCAGGATGAATGTTTCATCCTTTTTGCACATGGATTCTTCCTTCCTCCTGAAAGAATCTGGACCTAAAAACAAGAAGTAACACAGATAGCAGATGAAGAGGAAGTACAGCTTTGTGCACCTGGTTGCAGCTGGTAGTTAGCGTCTGCGCTAAAAGCTGAGGGGTTGAAGCGAGGCCTGACCGTGTTGCATAATGTTTTACAGTGAGGTAAGGGGGAAACGTCCAAAGCACTTTGAACTGGGAAAACATGAGGACAAATGGGAAACATTGAAACAATCAGTCTTTGAGGGAATGCATATCACCCGCTGCCTTGCATGTCAAAGTTTCAGTCAAAGCGCTCACATGAGCCATTTGTGCTTGAAGGATGTGTTGGGAATGACTCTCAGCTACTACCACACTGAAATTTAGCTCAATATCTGTAAAACTGACTGAGTTATTGTCCCTTTGTGTTTGCTAAGGCTGATTAGCTGTGGCGGCCATCTTGAATCGAGTTGACTCCAGAAGTTAATCAGTTGTAGTCGCTCATCCGGTGATTGCTTTGTAAGAGTTTCATTAAAATCCGTCCACTGGTTCAAGAGATATTTTGCTAACAGAGTTTAATCTTCAGTCCTGATTAAGGGGGATTACATTCGTTGAAAAGATTAAAAAAACGTATGGCATATATCAGTTTACAGCTATATTTGAGTAAATTATAAGTATGTATTGGGTGTTTACAAACTAAACAAATATTCAGTTTTTACTTTTTATTTTTTATTAACACTCTTGTTGAACCTATAGGCAAACCAGAGGGTATAATTGAGCATTTTATCAAATAATGATGCCCATCAGTGACATGGAGGGGGGCATAATAATCTGACACTTCAGCTGATGGTCAGGAAAAGCTGCTTCTTTCTGGGGTGACAGCTGAACTTGGCAGCTGCAGTCAGACACCAGCAGGTGGACGCTCTGCTGCAGATTAGCGAGGAAGACATTCAGCCCAGATCCAGGAGATGTTGGCCCCGCGCGGCCCGCAGAGCACCTCCACTCTCAGAAAGCCAAATGCCACTGAGCAGGTGTGCCAAGCTTATTAGGACCAACAGGTCAGAGCGAACTGGCTGCAAGAAACAGAGACACTGACCCAAACTAAGCAGCTGCAGGACTTTTAAAGGACCATTGGCAGAAAAGTGAACTAGAATGGAAGGAGCAAAAACGGTATGTGGGAATTTTATTTAAGTCATTTGTATAAATAATGATCTCCTAATGATTTTTTTAAGGAGCCAACAAAGATTCTGATCTGACATTTGCTTCTCAGTGTATTTCTGTCAGTCTTATGTTAATGACACGCTATTCTATTTTTAAAAAGTACAATATGTGCATTTCAGTTTATGCTATTTTGCTTTAAAATGACACAAAAACTATAAGAAGTCAAGGGCAGTAAAATGATAGCATACTGTAGACAGTAAATGTAAATATTTCCCACAGATTGTGTTTACAAATCCATCTGAAATCAAACTAATGACTGTTAAATCCAAAATTTTACATTTTTTAGATGGATTTCCAGCAGAAACAAACTCTGTGTTGTGTTACATTTATACTTGAATTTGTAATTAGATGCTACGGCCCCATGCAGCACTGCAAAAAATATCTTTAGACCATGCTTAGGAGTGTAAAAGGAAACACTGAATGTGTCTGAGATAATCCCACAGATTAAAGTTTAAAGTAGTCACAAGGCAGTTCCCACTGGATGACCGTTTACCAGATTTGTTTGTTATGAAAAAATAATAGCTCCTAATGTAATAATAATGAGTTGAAACTTGTTTTGGCTTCACTAAAACAAAGAAAACTCTAAATATTATCAAGTTTCTTGAATGTAGATTATTAAAAATCCCAAAGTTTATCATGTTTTGTTTCCTTCTTTAGACTGGTACATTTTTCAAAATTTTAAATACACCTAGCACAGTTTGTTTTAATTAAATGGATGTAAAAAAATAAATAAATAAAATAAAAAAGAGAGCATAGTACATCAAAAATGCTGAAACAAAATGGTCTCTTATTCCCATCAACATGTTTGCTGATCTGTTCATGCCGAGTTTGTCTGATCAGACGTCAGAACCCGACTTGTTTCTTTCTGACTCTCCCACCTGAACCCCGTTTTATTGTCTCCAAATGTTGCAGAGCGAGCAGGACGAGAACATGATCGAGATGGCCGGGGACGATGTGGACGTGCCCGAGGAGCTGCTGAAGATGGTGGACGAGGACGCCACCGAAGAGGAGGGCAAGGACTCCCTAATGGGCCAAATTCAGAACTTGCAGAACATGGACATGGACCAGCTGAAGGAAAAGGCCTCGGCCACAGTCACTGAGCTGAAGAGCAAAGCAGAGGAGAAATGCTCCGTCATGTGAATTAGCCGAGGAGGGCGAGTGTGTGTGTTTGATTACTGAAAAGAGACGGTTTAAAAAATAATAACAATTTCACCACTGAGTCTGAATTCAGTCACACTGGAAGGCAAACCGAGTGTTCACATTTGAAATAAGCACTTCCTTGTTTCTTCTTATTTCATTAAAAAGTCACAATGTTACTTTAGAGCTTTATTAAGGGTTTGTTGTAAAGGTTTTTCCATTCAAATCGACCCCAAATTTGCAATACTTCAAATGATGTGATGGGTATCCGATCCTTCCCAACCTTCTGTGTGATTTAATGTTCGTCGCTGTCAGAAAAACGAGACAGGTTAGTCTCTAAAAGTGTGTTTTACAGTGAAGTGAGTAAAAATCTACCGAGCCGTGCTGATAGAAAACCAATCCTGTCTGAGTGTGTCAGCTTTCCCTTTTTTTTTTTTTTTGATTTTGTTGTTACTTTAGGTCATTTTGAAATCGATTAGTCTCTTATTTTCTGGTGTATCACAGATTTTAACGGAAAAATGGAAACTGGAATAAACATACTGAGCCTGAAACGTTGCAGAAACATTT
Organism: Kryptolebias marmoratus; assembly: GCF_001649575.2. NCBI lineage: Eukaryota > Metazoa > Chordata > Actinopteri > Cyprinodontiformes > Rivulidae > Kryptolebias > Kryptolebias marmoratus. The sequence continues at coordinate 13,634,215 of NC_051443.1, forward strand.
GCAGATTTGCACAAATAAAAAATTTAAAATGCTTTTTTTTAAAACGAATGCAGCATACATAAACAAATGAGAAAACGAATATGTTGTTCAAATAAAAGATATATTATGAATATGAGCACTGTGTTGGTTTGTATTTTAGGGCCTGAAATGAATTTTACATGTTAGAAAGCAGTGGCAAATACCACTGAGCCTTTGTGGTTTTAGAAAAAGATGTTTAATGTTTAAACTTATTTGAATTTCAGCTCCTTAATGACCGTATAAATTGACTGTTTCCATGAAATTTAGCCATACAGGCATCACATTTTCCTACTATGCAGCTACATTAAATCCCATTTACACAAATCAGGGATAACGGAGTGAAATAGAAACGGGTCTTAATTTAATTGGGCATCAACCAAACAGTTACTGAAGATTAGGCACCGAACGGAAGGAGGGTGGGGAGGTTTGAGGAGCCACCGTGTTTGGAGTTTCACATGAAGCCAAGTTTGAACGGCTGTGGATTTGTAAAAGTCTGCAGATTAGATCTAATAGGATCAGCAGCTTGTGCCCTCTGTTTCGCCCTAAGTATCGGTCTCTCTCCTTGTCGACCTGAAATATTCAAAATACACTATAATCTCACCGTTTCAGGCTTTCTGCAAGCCTAACGTTAGTTTGACATTGTCACGCAATCTAGTGTTTTTACTTGGAGTTTAAACAAGTTTTTTTATTTAATATCAGGGTCATATAGTAACTGACAGACAGATAGAAAAGGCAAAAGTATTTTAAAGGTACTCATTATAAAAAATGAAATCAAAAATGTAATAAATATTATCTTGGACTGTACCAAATGGAGCAGTTTGAAAGCGTTTACTCCTGTAGTTTTCCTGGTATATTGATCGCAATTCTGAAAAGCGGGTACGCAGTCAATGTAAACAAAACACTCGCCTGAATCGGCCGAAAAGCACGTGGAAGCTTGAGTCACATGACTGACCTGCAGGAGGCTGGCTGTAGTCTGTGGAGGTGGACAAAGTTGAACAACTGATCTATTTTCAGCCACTTCGGCTGTTTTTTTTAGGTAAACAAAAGCACATTTAAGCTAGCATCCGGCCACAAATTTTATGAAATAATTTATAATTTGAGGACACATTTACCACCAAGAAGCTTTAACGTCATAAATGGACATTTGACGAAACAAACTACAACCTGCTGCATGGATAAATGTTTGAAACATTTGACATTGGATTAAGTAGTAATTTATATACAAATGTGTGTGTGTGGTGGTGGTGGTGGTGGGGTTATGAGAGAGTCAAAATCTCCCTCTTTCTGTAAAAAAGCAAACACTGAACCACTTATTTTAACGCCTAATTTCAAATTTTGTTTGTACCTTTTCTTATACTTTGGGGTTTTAATGAAAAAACAACTTTAAGTGTTAAAAAGACCAGGTTGTTGGCAGTAGTTGCTTGACGGGGCTCCGGCTGCACACCGTCTGAGTTTTACCTGAGAGATGAACAGGTTCACCTGCAGAGACGCTGCTTCAACCAAATTTAGGCTGCCCAGTAACATAATAGGATGACAGGGACAAAACAAATCTCTGTTACAGTTTTAAATAAATCTGAGAAACTTGTAAGACTTTGTTTCTTAATATTGCCCTTCATTCCTGCAACTGACTGTGAAACACAGAGCTGATGAGATATAATCTGAAAGTTCAGAAATTAAACCAAAGTCAGTTGGAAAAAAAAGAAAGAGGAAACTTCCCAGAACAGCTGAAGCCCTCTTTTACAAAAGTGACATGAGAGGATTTAAACACAAACCGTAAATTGTCCTAAAATCTTATTTCTCAACTATCTGCTATTTATTTAAAAAACAAAATTATAATTAATACATTTATAATATGTTTTATTTTGGTGCCACTTTACAGTAAGGGTACCCTTTTAAATGACTAATTAATAGTTAAAATAAATACCTAAAAAATGCATTCATAAAAAGGAGAAAAATGACTCCTTTCTGGTCGAACACTGAGTCATTATCTAACTGTAGCTTCATTGTCACTGCTTACCTGTTTTCTTCCTAAACTAGATTTTAAATGTTGAACCTTTTCGGTATTTTACCTGCATGTAAGCACTATGAGGATTTATTTCAGCACAAAGTTATTTATTTCAGAAGTAACTTGAACAGTGGTGGCCGTATCTGCATTTTACTGTTATGTTCTGTTTCTGTAAGCCAACAGACAATAAAAACACCCCAAAAAAGGTCATTTCAAACCATTTTTGCAGCATAAACGAAACGTTTTACCAGTGCTGCTTGAGACGCCGCTCGGTTAGTGTCGTGCTTCTTTTTGGGGGCCTCGTTTGTTGAGCTAACAAGAAGGGGTCAGCCTCTTTAATTGGGAAAAGCTAAATAGTTTTAGGGGTTTTAACTCTTTTGAGTGAAATAATGTAATCCCCTTAAGCAGGATTACCACACTGCAGTCCATCTTTGTTGTTAAGTGGCTGCAGCCTCAAATTGTGATTGTTTGTGCTCTGTCAACCTGCCTGACACGACTGGGGTTTTGTTGTTTTTGGTTGTTTTGTTTTTTTAAAAAGAAGACATTTCTCTGCTTTTACAAATGCTACACGTGGCTTTTTTTTTAAATCAGGGGCTTCAAGTTTTTAGGAGTTATTTTGTTTGAGATCAATACGACAGAACAGTTCAGTCAAGTCCAGTCAGTTTTGGCAACAATATCGTGACGATTTGATTAAATATTAAGCTCTCATCTTGCAGTCCTTGTCTTGCAGCAGAAATCTTGTAATTATGGTTTTGTTGTACCTTAATCTGAAGGGGGGGTTGGAAGAGGAGGAGGAGGGGAGGGGGCTTAATCTTCCTCTTCTCTCTACAAACTGACATGAAAATGACATCTGGAGGAGTGGAAAGATGGTTTTAAGATTTATGTAAGTAGGTTTAGAGCCAGCTCTGACTGATGCACTTGGGATGGGGAGGAGTGGTGTCCCCCTCCTCCTCCTCCTCTTCCTCCTCCAACGGGACGTCCCCCTCTCTGACGTGACGCAGGGGGCCGCCTGAGGAGCAGAGGGTGAGGGTGTGGGTGGAGGGGGGGGACACTATTTAAAGACTGGCACCAAAGACTTGTCATAACTAATCATCAAGAGACCGTCAACACAAAGCAGGAGAAAGTTGTTTGTGTTGTTTTTTTTCCAGGAACTAGTCTTGGCCAGGCAAACATCAAACCAATGTGGCTCCTCGGATCAACTTCCCAAGTGAAGATGATGATGATGATGGATGAGTGCCCCCCCTCCCGCGCCGCGCAGAGCCCGGGGAGCAACCCGTCCAGAGTCCACAGCATCGAGGCCATCCTGGGCTTCAAGGAGGACTCCATCTTCCACAAGTCAGCCTCCTGCCCCGGGACGGAAGCCCCTCCGGTCAAAGACGGGCCCGGAGCCGCCACCCACCGGAAGAAGGCTCAGTTCTCAGACAGCTGTGACAGTGAGTTGGACTTTATTTCATTTTATTTTATTTTTTACCTCCAAATACGTCCAAGCACCATGTTGTTAATGTGTGTGAAAGTGTCAGGTAAAGTTTCCGTCCCCCCCTTCCTGCAGGTGCGTGTTGCGGCAGCGGCAGCCCCGGGGCAGCCTCCGCGGACCCGGACTCTCCGGACCGGGACGGGAAGCTGTCCGACGACGAGAACCACAAGAAGAAACACCGCCGGAACCGGACCACCTTCACCACCTTCCAGCTCCACGAGCTGGAGCGGGCCTTCGAGAAGTCCCACTACCCGGACGTGTACAGCCGCGAGGAGCTGTCCCTGAAGGTCGACCTGCCGGAGGTTCGAGTCCAGGTGCGCGCCGACCGCAGTCCTCTTCACACCACCTGAGGGAAAAACTAGGGACTAGTTTAAACCTAAATCTGCGGGGTTCTTTTCCAAAACACAAACAAAAGCAAAAAAATATATATATTACATGTTCAGTTTTACATGAAAACTTTTCATCTCCTTTACATTTAAGATAAAACACATAACATATAAATTTAAATTTATATAAAATATTAACTTTATAAGTTACTGGTCCAAAAAGAAATGTTTTTTTTATTTACTTTGCTTGGTGCAAACCTTTAATATATATTTATATTTATATATGTATATCTTTAAAATTATTCACAAATACTGAGAGGTTAGGTGAAGATTGTAAAATCTGCTTTTAGAATAAATTATTCTCTAGAAAAGTAAAAGTGGTTCCCAAAGTTTGGGTGAGGTCATGAAACACCGAGCGAGGGTCGTCAAGATAATCTCCAGAAATCAAATTTAATGTAAAAGTGGGAAAAATTATTACACATTGCATATTTTCACTATTATTGTTACAAAAAAAATAAATACAATTGTCATTAATGATTTTTAAAAATCTTGTTTATGTTGTCATTTTGTCTTTGTTTGTTAAAGGAAAAGCTTGTAGATGTAATTCAACAATATTTGGGGTCACAATAGATTTTTTTGTTTGTTTTTTATGTGATTGGACTAACAACAAAACAAATTTAACCAAAATTTTGATTGCTGTTAAACAACACTGAAAAGAAGCACAATTTTTTTAAAATATTACATTCTGAAAAATTACTAGTAATCGTTTGTAGTGACACAACTTTTTAAAATTTTAAATTATTTATTTGTTACCTATTACTGACATTAAAAGCCTTCAGTGACAATTTAACAGCTTATTTATGTTTTCTTCTAAAAATCTTCTCTGATTTTAGGTGTGGTTCCAAAACCGGCGAGCCAAGTGGCGTCGCCAGGAGAAGCTGGAGGTGGGCTCCATCAAGCTGCAGGACAGCCCGTCCTCTCTGCTCTCCTTCAGCCGACCCCCCTCCGGCACCCTGGGCTCCGGGCTGCAGCTGGACCCCTGGCTCTCCACCCCGATCAGCACCTCCGCCTCCCTGCAGTCCCTGCCGGGCTTCATCGGCAGCTCTCAGAGCCTCCCCGGCACGTACGCTCCTTCTCCTCCTCCTTCCATGCCCCCATCCTTGCCGGCCTCCTTTTTCAACTCCCCGGCTTTGGGACACGGCCCTCACCTGCCCCACATGGGCTCTGTGTGCCCCCCACCGCCGACATACCAGTGCTCAGCCAACCCGAGGAACTCGAGTATCGCCTCCCTGAGGATGAAGGCCAAGGAACACGTTCAGTCTATTGGGAAGACGTGGTGATGCTGAACGGAGCGTTAAGACAGACACGGACACTCAGAAACCTCTGTGCTGAAACCTTTACCCTCCTGCTGATGATGGGATTGTAAAATCTGGGATTTTTTTAAAGAGTTGGGACATTATTCTTCATGATTCAAAAGGTCCACATCACCGATAACATCTGATAAGCTGTGAAATATAAATCACTTGTAATTGATAAACAATTAAAATCATAGTTTTCTTACGATTTCTTCTGGTTTATTATCTTAATTAACCATTTAATATGTGAAAATTTGCTTTGTGTCAGCCTGATATGCATTACCAATATAACAAAAAGTTTTTATTGGTACATCTTTGTATGTTTTTGTGCTCATGGCAGTATTTGGTATTCATATTAGTTTTTATTTTTTATTTTTGTCATGATCAAATGTGATTATTTTCCCCCTCTACACAATAAACTCTCTGTGTAAAGGTTATGACTTATCCAAATGTTTTAGTTAGTTCGTCAACTTTAACGTATTTAAACATGTCTGTGCAATCTTACACAAAAAGGATAAAAGCATGTTTTTTTTTAAAGAATTACCGCAGTGCAAAAATAAAAATAAAAATTAGAAAACAGCATCTACTTTCTCGAAATTTATGTAGACATTTTCAGCTGGATTTATCTTTTTTAAATCATGAAAAATAGGAAGGATTTGAGTTTAGCGCCCCTTAGTGGTGGAAATCTGCCACTCCAAGTGACAAAATGTGTTTTAGGTTTTCAGCTTTGATTTCTGGCAGGTAAATTATTTTGTGATAAGAAAATATGACTAAAGTTTCAGGATTAAAAACTGCTCAGCCCACCCACTGTCTTCATCAATGAGAAGGTCAGCTTTATGTGATAAACATGGTGGGTGTGCTCTGCAGAATGAGTCTTATTTCCTCCTCATTAACTCCTGTGAACTGTATCCCATCAGCTCCTGGGATTAGACTCGTAAAAGGAGTGAAAGTAGCTGCTCATGTATTGTTCAAATGAGTAAAGAGCAGGAGAATTATCTCCTCCTCCTCCTCCTCCCACCTTTGACTTTAGGAGGAAGATGTGTTTAACAAAACTCTTTCAGTTAGCATTTCCTACTGTCTGCTTATCTATTCAGCTCTTCTAAACAGAGAAACGCTGGGTTTGTTTGTTTGTTTACTTGTTTATTCCGTTTTAAAAGCCATCACCAGACTGCCTACTGCTCTGCTGACCTGTTTCTAACTTGTAATTATAGTCATGTTTACATGCTATGCTCCAGTTTATTTGAAATGTCCCTCTGACGCAACAAATTCATAAAAAACTGACATTGTGCGCCATCTAGTGGTGAAAATTGGTAATTGAACAGGTGAGAACTTAAGCCTATGTGTTTTATTAAATGGTGATAAAAAAAAAGATGGATTTTTTTTAAGGTGGTGAAGCAACTTAGTCATCTTATACTGATCTGCAGTAACCGTCTCTCTAAGGAACTAATGAGCCTAAAAGTGTTTGATATTTATCTCCCACAGCACAACAGAAACTGGATCTCTCCGTAGAACGGTAGGCTCAAGGATTTATTATATATGTATTTTCAAAACAAAAAAAAACAATAAGTCTATGCTTTATAAAGTTACAGTCGTTTATGGGCATGTAAAGCATGATTTGACATCTACAACGCAGTTATCATAATGTGCAATTTATTTAATGTTCTCAGCTTTTGTAACACAACTTTCTCCATCAGTAGTCAAAGCACTTCATGATTTGCATATAGAAAGGTTAAATTACTGAAAACTGAATTGTTTAATCTTTCTAGTGTATTCTGACAGCATAAAATATACACAGTCTACATGTGGGGTGAAACAGAGCAGCCCAAGACAGCTGAGGCTGCTTGTATGAATGGATTTGTCTTTCATTCAGGAGGAGTCGTTGTCTTTCAGTTTCAAAGCCAGAAGAAGCAGGTCCGACATCTATAAAACAGTGGTTAAATAAGAGAGATGTTATATTTCATTTGTGTTTCTGGAGCACAGTTAGGATGCGTGACGCTACAGACCGACCTCTTGGAGATGCTCCTCTCTGTCGCCTGCTCTCCAGCTGCTGTGGAGGAGCTTCTGCAGCGTTTTCTGGCTTTGGTCCTTTGGTTGCAGAGCCCCCGCAGGTCGCTCTGGCTGGCCCAGCTCAAAGATCCGGGCTGACTGTGAGGGTGTGAGGTAGTCGCTGTCAGCGTTTGGCTCCTGCAGGCTCTCTGTGCTCTTCTTTCCCATCAAATGACCTGGAAATAAAGCACAGGAAATTGTTTTAAATATATATTATATGGTCTAACCTTTATTCAGTGTGAACTGATGAAAAATCCTATGTGTTGCAATGTAATCACACATTGAATAAGGCAGTTTTTTTTTATCAATAAGACAATTTATTTATGTTTTTTTCTCTTCTAATTGTTATTTTTTTCAGCCAAAGCAGATTAAATATTCCTGTTTTTGTTCTTGAGATATTAATAAATAGAAATTACCAGAAAACCCTAACAAAATGAGCAACAAATCCAGGATTCCAGGGAGTTTTAGTGCTCCATTCCCAGTGCATATTTATTCTCAAAACACAGGGAAATCTTCTGATTAGAAGTGCTGTCTTTTCTTACCTACTGCCCAGTGATTTCCCCGTGGATACATTTTCCCAACAACTGCAGCAGGAGCCTCCGAGCAGTGCAAGAAACGAGGAGCAGCAGCCAGAAAGAGAAAAAGTGGCCACAGAGGTCTGCAGGTCCATGAAGAACACACACACACTCCACCCATCATATAGAAGAAAATGTCAGATCCTAACAGAGCGGGCTGTTTTTAATCCTGTCGCTGCTGTTAAGTAACTTGATCTAAGTTTAGAAAAGCTCCACCATAATCGATTATTTTTGTTGTTGTTGTTGTTTTTCTTGCTAAACTGGACCAGTGTGGATGAACAGGTTGCAGAGGTTCAGCTCCCTTTGGCTTTGATTGGAATGACTAATGATCAAAGTTAAAAAGCTCCTCCTGATACAGCTCTGCGTCAGAGGGTTCGGGGAGAGAAAAAAAAAACCACTCGGAAACTGCACCAAAATGAGAAATATGATGCTGACAAATGATCATTTATAGTCTGTAATTACTGATGGCTCTTATTTGCTCAGATATTTCAGGGTGATTCAAGTGTGATCGTCACTGGACGGGGATTGTTTCTGTTTTAATTGCTGTGAGGAGAGAACCAGGGCAAGATGGAGACATGTGCAATTAGAACACGTTACAGAAAAACACTTAGTCATTAAAAGTATAACCCTTATCTTAAATTGAATAATTAGTTGTCTGGAGGTTTTCTGTAGAAGCTGAATGGATGAAGTTAACTATTATTTGCTGAGCTCAAATGGGTTTATTATTTTCATCTCAGTTAGAAAGTAGGATAAAATCAAAGTAAACTAAATCTTGTCTGTTTAAAGATAACCTGTTTAAAAAGACAATTGATTAATTAAAAAAAAAAAAGATTAGTTAAAAGGATGAACAGCTCCAACTATTTCAAAGCAGGGTTTTGTGGGAAAATTGTAAAGAATCAGTATTTTACCTGCTGATGATGGCTCTTTCAACGACCTCAGTTTGGAGAAATGGAGCTAAAAATTTAACCGAGTTTAAAGGTACTTATTGGAAACTCTAAAATAAATCATAAAAAAACTGTTATCCTATACCAAATGGTGCAGTTTAAGAGTTTCTTTCAGTAGTTTTTAAGATATACTGTATTGATGTGTAGTTCTGAATTGTGGGTATGCATTCAATGTAAACAAAGCACTCGACTGAATCTGCTGAAAACCATGTGGAAGCTTAAATCACGTGACTGACCTACATTAGGCTGGCCTTAGTCTGTGAAGGTAAACAAATATGTTGGAATCACACAAGCGTAAAATCTCAAAACAACATTTAGGTGGAAAAATAAAAGTCAATCTGCTGAGAAATGGGAAGGAAAAGAGAAGGAATTTAATTGGTTTTGAGTCTTTTTATTTTGTATTTTTGTATATTGAAGTAAATTAAAATCCAAGTATTTATAAAGTGGTAATATTTGTGAAATTAGACCATCATTTATTGTCACTGTGGTCACTATATGAGGCTAGAATAAACTAGTATGTAATTCTGCTCACAAAACTTTTTAATCCTGGAACATATATTTACCTTTAATGGGATGATTATTAAATAATCCACTGACGACGGTTACAAACCTGACCTCAACACTGTAAACAAGTGACAGTACAACTTACTCAACTTCTAATTTGTGTGGGAATTGAATTTCAACATGCAACCTGGACAAAACGCCAAAATAAAATAACCACTAGTGTCTTTGCGAGCCCATCATTTGGTCCTTTTCACACTGTGGCAACCGGAAAATTTATTCCCACAGATTGGAAAAAAACAGAGTTGCAAACATTTAAAGTTACTTAAAGCTCCTCAAAGATCAACACTGGCAGTCGTCAAACCCGACATACATAAACTTGTGTCAAATTCTCATATTTGTCTGATCCCCTTTTCATGTCAGTATTGACTCGCAGATAATAAGAATAGATGAGGACAGAAAAGGAGTCCGCACAGGTCTGTAACATTTTGTGTTGAAAAGGTTGAGAGTTTCCTCTGGGTACAGTCGGGTTGCGACCCCTCCACGCACGCACACATCCCTGCAGGACTTTAAGGGAGTGTATATGGCTCAGAACATATCACATCTTCATCCAAGGTTGACCTTAACCAAACAGGATGAGTCACCTACGTTTAAAAGGGCAGCAACAGGTAAAACAGACAGCACAGTGCCATCTGAAATATTTGTTCCTGCTATAAGAAAATGCATGAAAGCAACTTGAAAACACCAAGAAAGTCTGCGCTAAGCTCCACGAACAGATATGTGTTTTAACTATCATCAATAAAAAGGTTAATTAGTTTATGTTTTACTCACCAGCCTTTTTGATTAATACTACTGAAGAGAAAATAAGCAGAACAAAAGAAAATCACTTCATCAAGAGGCTGAGAAGGTTTTTTTTTTTTTGATTAACTTGTGAGTTCACCAACACCTCACGCCTGATTGTCTGGCCTCCATCACCTTCACTGAGCACCACTTTATTCTCCTCAGGCAAATCAGATCAAATTACGGCACAAGAAAAGGTTACATCATTCGACGCAATTACAGTTTCTAACTGATTAAAGTGAACTTTTTAAACTATTACTCACCAGATGTCAGTATCTCCTGCTGGACACAACCTCAGAAATCTGTAACTTCACTATTAACTTTTCAGCCTCGGCTGGATTTTTGTGAGCAGTGGGAAAACAGCAGGTGGCGCTGTGGGTTGAATTTAGACAGACTTCAGCTCCTAAATGATATGTCATATGCTGTGATGAAAATATAAAACTGTATGTGTAACTATAGCATTTATTATGTGAAACAGTCTTTAAAAAAAGAGTAAATATGATATATGTATGATATTGGTATCTTTATGGGATAACAGTAGTGATGCAGCATTATTGATGCAATGTAAGACATTTCTTTAGACCAGTTGGAAAAATATGGGCAAAAGAAAATTGCTTTTAATGTCCAAGCTGTGATATTAAAATGTCCAGCCTATTTTTTTGTCATTATGTTCATTTTGCTTGATGTCACGTGAGACATTAAGGAGCCTGACGGTGGAATCGGCTTCATGAAAAGTACAAAAAGAGAAGATGTTTAAGGGAGGCCTTTCAGCTGTCAAAGTGTCAATTAAATTGGACAGATTGCTATTAGGAGGTCGTTGCTGTTCTGTGAAATCATCTCGTGCCTCGCCCATCAGAATCCCTCAGAGACATGATAAAGAGGCTCTGAAGGAACATTTTGTTCTTATGTTGTCAAACAAGTAGCTGTTTTTATTGGGTTGTGCCGATACTTAGGACCATATCTGTTTTGAGTCTTATTTACCAAAGAAAAAATCACTGCAATGCAAAATCTGTGGGCTAACAGAAGCAGATATACAGTAAAACAGTTTGTTTCTATGTATTTTTAACTTAAACATAGAAAAATGGCTCCACTTTACACATTACCAATGCTATATAATCAGGTAATTCATAGGTTGGTAAATACTTTAAAAAACCTTAATAAGTTTTTATAAAACAGTTATTAAACACTGAATTATACATTCAAGCAAGCTGCCTTTTTGGCAAAATCAAGAGCTGTAGTTTAATTTATTCAACTAAATGTAATTTTTGCTAGTTGCCCTGCTTATGTTTTTTTTTTTTTTTTTACTAAATACCTTTATATGCCAAAACAAAGTTTGTATCTACAAATTTTCATAGTGCTTGCATGCAGGTCACATACTGACAAATGTTTGATATATAAAATGTATCTGTCCATTAATTTTCTTTACCAGCGTCTCCTTTCCGGGTCGTGGGGAGCTGGTGTCTTTCTCCAGCCATCACTGTAGGAGAGGAGGGGGACACCCTGGACAGGTCACAAGACAAATAACCATTCAGGCTCTCACTCACACCTAGGGACAATTCAGAGTTACCAATAAACCTAACATGCATGTTTTTGGTCTGTGGGAGGAAACTGGAGTACCCGGTGTAAACCAATGTGAGCACAGGGAGAACATGCAAACTCCACCCAGAAAGGCCCCAGGTCCTGCAGCTTTCTTGCTAGAAGGCAACAGCTCTAACCACTGCACAACGGTGTCACCCTATTTAAAACTTAAACTATTAAAATGCTTGTAAACAGTGAAAATGGAGAGTACAGATAAATGCTGTCTCACTATCTGGCAAAATAAAAAGTCAGCAAGGCCTTTTTTTCTTAAATGCATTGAAATTGCTTGTTAATGGTTTAATAAGTATTTACAGTCTAATTAATAACTTAATTATTAACTATTTATTTGGGATTTATAAGGGTACCCTGATTGTAAAGGGGTACAAAAACAATATTTATCGTGAATGGGCTGCAGAGCTTATAAATGTATTACATATATTGTGTAAAACAAAATAAACAAACACAAAAGAAACAGCTCTGTCAGTTCTGAAATAAAAATCTGGGACAGTGTACAACCAGCCTTTAAGTCCTCATATAAAATGATAGTTCAGATATTTTGAAGTGGAAAGATTAATAATAATCAACATCTTACCTGTTGTAGATAGTGCTTTGAACAACCTCAATTTAGAGGAGATTTCAGACAGGATTGATGAGTTAACGGCCAAAATAGATTACTGACATTTTTAAAACAACTCCAGTCTTAAAAATGTCATAGTGGTTCACGCAAATGCTGCTTTACAAACCACTCCATCACCGACAGTTTGGCGTGGCAGGGTAATTTACATAAACATAAACAGCACCAGCTAGCTGTAGCACTTGTTGTGCAGTCTGAGGCACGTCCTCTTAGAATATTATATTTCTGCTGGAAAAACCCTGTGAGGTAAAACTGAAGATGTAAAGCTTTTTAAAATAGTGTTTGCATGAGCTGCTGTGAATGTTTTGACAATCGAGTTGTTCTTTATACAGACAATTTAATGACAATAAAGATTATTCTATTCTATTCTATTCTATTCTATTCTATTCTATCAAGACAACAGGATTTTTGTATTGGCCCTGTTTAAACAATTTGTTAGCTTGTCATTTCTATCTACCTTTCCACAGAACCCCACTTAAAGAAATCTGAACTACCCCTTTAAAGATGAAGCAAACGTTCAAAAATATGTCTACAGCGAGTCAAAACAATGCTATGTTTTGTATCCTTTCAGTCACATTTATCCAAAAATGATCATTTGTCATCTTGTATCAACAGTGTTTGGCTGAACACAATTTATTCCTATTTAGGATCTACCAGTCAAGCAGTGGCGCTGAAGGGGTTAACCTAAGAATCTGCAGCTCCCTGAGAGATGTGAGGATAAATTTGAGGGCTCAGATGACAAAAACAACAAGAGGGATGCACACTTTCTTGTTATGGCGGTAGAATTTTCTGTAATTTTTGATCTATAGCGAGAGGTTGCGTACCGTCATTTTACAAACAGGACAGGGTTTAAACCAGCTGCTTTTAGTTAAGTCAGGGCAAATGAGACAAATCACGACTGTTTTTTCAATCCCCAGATTTTTAATCATTTGAATACATGCAGCAAAACTGGAACAAAAATACAACTGATACAAATCTACACTCTAAATCCACATGTAAGTACACTGTAAGATGATACTGTCCAGCCTCTGTTTGTGTTCTGTGTTATTATCTTGCAGGAAGGACTGGAATAAGAGACAGAGATGTCTAGCCTTTAGCAGCCCCTCTTGTATCTAATATGAATGGAGGCAGTGTGACGTCATGTGACTCTGTAAGGGGGTGGGGAGCAACCTCAGCCTCCTCTCCTGCACTAAATCTGTCACAGCGTAGGGAGGCAGGAGGCACCACGAGGGCCTTTTATCATATATTTATATATGCTCATCTTCAGCTGCCTATGCAGTGTTTCAAATGCATTTGTGAACTAAGATGAATAAATCTGCTATGGTTCTTTACATAATAAAGGAGCACGAGCTTGTGCTGCATCATAGTTTTGGCTGCCTTTGGTAGGTCTGCAGGATGAATCAAGGCCTAAGAGAGTCAGCCTTGTCCAGCTGAAAGCCTCTCTCCAGTCTTCCAGGTAGGTTACAAAAACGTATGATTTTCTGCAATAATTTCTGCATTGCATACTGTAATTTGAAGTCCTGTGTGCATATGTTGGCTGGGATTGGGTTGGTTTTCCTCTGTTTATAGGTTGACATTATTAGTTAAAATGGGATAATCCAGTTCACGATTAAATCTGCATCTTGTCAGGCATACAGAAAATTCTGTGCTTGTTTGATGTTTGATTTTTGTTGTTTCACCTGAAAATGCGTGTCTCACTAAACAAACAAAAAAAATTGGATCTGAACATAGATTGACTATTCATGCACCATTTTTGTGATCTAATGTCATTTCTCCTTAAGGTAAAACTAATCTCTCAGTGAGACTGTTCTCAGGACAAAGGCCTAAAATGGGAACCTTGTGCACAGATTCTACTTTTTCTCCTGCTCATTTCCTTTTTTCTTCATTTCCTCTCGTCCTCCATGTCCCCCCTCCACCTCCCTCTTGTCTCTTTCTCCCTCCCTTTTCTCTGCACCAGCTGCTGCTGCTCCCGAGCCAGAGTGGAGAGTCCCCTCACCCCCACTGCACACACACAGACAAAAGGCCTGACTCGCCTGCAGAACACTGCCCCCTCTCGCCAACGTCGTCCCTTCGTCCACCGCCGTGGTGCCGGTGCCGTTAATGGCAGGGGCTTCGAGGAGAAAACGAGGCCTCGACTGGGACTGAAATCTAGGACTGGCCCAGTGGAGGAGAGAGGGAAGAAGGGGGAGGTGGGGGAGGATGGAGGCTGGGCTGTTAAAGGCAAGTGCTGAGGCCTCAACAGGAAGACCCTTTATCCACTGATTATCTCTCAGAGTGGGAAAAAAAACTAAATCTGACAAGGGTATGCCACATTTACCTCTTTTTATATGCATGAAAGTGCATGTTTTTGTTTATGTGTGTCTTTGTGGGGGTGTTAGTGGGGCAGGAGAGCATGTGGTTGATGAAAATGTGATTGGGGGAGTGCATGAATGACCAGATTTTTGTCTTGTGCTTACATTCCTTGCCTATATACCACAGCGATGAGAGCTTGGGACTACTTGAAGGTTTGTATCAGGTCAGGGTTAAGAGCGCTGAAAGAAAAGTTTCAAAAACAGACACCAGACTGAGGTTCTACTACTGTTGCTACTCGTCTTTGCATTGTATTAAGACAATATTTATTGCCAGTATTGGAAATATAGTTGCATATTTACACAAATTTGTTCAAATCAAATGCTGCATTGTCCCATTTTTTTTGTCTGTGCCCACACATCATGCTTCTCTGCCTTGTTGACAGTCCAGACCAGTGAATCTCCAAACTTTCGGAGCGTATTTGTAGTTTTGCAAAAATCTCCATGATAAAATGCGTGTTGTGTAGCCACGAAGTGTTGCAGTGCTTCCTGGGAGGTGGGCACACTGCTTCTTCCTGTGTTTTCAGGGCCGCTCTGCTTTATGTTGGGTGTCCAGAACCAGCTGAAACCGGTTTGAGGCAGACCGAGGGCTGATGGGAACAATGCCGTCTCTATGCTCCATGGGGATACAAGATAGCCCCGGCTGCTCCATGGCAGCCCCTCTCGATGGCAGAGGTGCTGCCGCGGCTCACTGCCGGCTGAGTGTCGGAGTGCCGCGCTGCACGGCTCACTGACGGGAGAGAAGGGAGATTTGGGAAGGGACAAGGGCAGGGGGACGTGGCTGGCTGGGAGTGTGTGAATCTGCTGCTGAGAGCCTGCCTCACACATTCACACACACACACACACACAGGCACACACTCACACAGGAGCATGATCCATGTGTCTGTTTATATGTCTGCTTGTGGTGCAGAGAATGACTGAAGACGATCCGTACCAGGACCACCACCACTCACCAGATGCCTGGATGTAACCTGACCCTGTGTTCTGGGCCTTCGCCTGTTTGGGAAGATTTTTTTCTTCCAGACAGGGTGGGGTGGATGGCTGTTGTGGGTTTAGTAGTGTTGTGACTCTGTTTGATGCAGGATGGAAAGAAGGAAGGAAAAAAGGTTTGGCTAATGGCTGGAGAGGGACGGAGACAAGAGGGTGAGGAGTTGCTGATTCACTTGCATGTCTCCACCATTGTTTTACATTCACTTTACAGAGGAAGTGGCTGTCTTTAACACAGAGAATAGATTTTTGGTGTAAACAGTGCATGTACATTAAACTGTTGTTGCTGAGAGGCATTCTGTGTTGTGTCTTTTTCCCGTTTCTCTGCATTAAACCTTCATTTTTTCCTCCTACGTCAGGTTGCTGTGGGTGTCATGGCTGAGTCTAGCTGTTCTTTCCATCAGGCCTTTCACTCTCTCCCTGCTGCAGCTTCAACACAGCTCAGCAGCCATTTTTTCTTCCCCTCGCCAGATTTGCTGTCTGCCCTCTCCCCCTCATTACAGATCACACTCTCTTTATTACTTTATCTACCTCAAAATCATAATCATCTGGACTAAAATAAGAAATTTTGTTGCTTTAAGCTTTGAGTTTGTGCAGATTTGTGGCATTTGGATCAAAGAGAGTTGATCCATGGATGAGCATTTTGTCTCAGACACCCATAATGCATACAGGCAGACCCACTAGGGACTATTTACACTGTTAGATGCCACAAAAATAGAATTAAAAAAGCAGGTAAAAAAAACATTGCATCTGGGTTTTTACATTTCTTCTTGGTAACAGAAGTTATCAGCATATTGAGTTGCTAAAGGGTAAAAATACGTTTTTGTTCCTGTTTAAATTGGTGTTTTATATGTAATTCAGCCTAATATTTAGTGTATGGATTCAGAATGGAGACGAGCCTGTCTATTGCTAGGGGCGGCGGGGAATGCATCAGAAAACGATTAAAGGCCTAGCATTTCTTAAAGGAATACATGTCGCTTGGTCCCTTTCATGCCAGGGTTTTAAATTAAGATCATCTTCAGTTGAGATGTGTCGGATATAACTTTTTTTGGTCCAATCTTGAAAGTAACATCATGCTTAAATGGAGTCATGAAATCACACATGATCTTCTCGAGCTCGGCATATGTGTGGTGACTGACTCTCTACTACCAACATCAGATTTTAGCTCAGTATCAGTAAAACTGACTGAATTACAGACATTTAGGTGTTTTCTAAGGTCTCTTGGCTGTGGTGACCATTTCGATATGGGCTGACTAGAAATCACCAGTTGTAGAGATGCTGTTCATCCAGTGATTACTTTCTGAAAGCTTCAATAAAATCTTCTACTGGTTTATGAAATATTTTGCCAACACTACAGACAAACAAGTACACATGCACACACACATATAGCTGCAGAAAACAAAACATTATCGCCCACCTTTTGCCTTTCAGCAGTATGCACATTTAAATGGTTATAAATCTTTCAGATCTAAAGTATTCTGTGATTCTGACCATAACTTTTAAAATATTGTGTTTCAGTTGATGCTTTGCCTACATCATATGTTGTGTAGTCTGTAGCTCCAACATGTATCACCCTGCTAACATGGAAAACTGACCTCTAGAGTCAATTTGTGCAAGAGTGTTTTTGAGCCCAGACAGGCTGGTTTCCTACACCTAACCCAGTGGTTTAAGTGTGTAAACCTAAACAAGTAGCTTTTATTGCCAAAACTTAACCAAGTGGTTTTGGTGCCAAAATATAACCAAGCAATAAGTGGGGAAAACATAACCTATGTGCTGATGAACAGCTCTCCGTGGCCAGCATCTTACCTGCAGTAGATAGTGATCATAATAACCTCACTTTGGAGAATAATTGAAAAATTTTCATAGAGAAGTCAAGCTAACTGCTGGTCAGACTATTTCCAGAGTAGATTTCAGCCATTGTAAACAACTAAATCCTCAAAACTTTCATAGCAGTTCAAAACAAAATTATGAATTTTTACACAGGATTAATTTTTGATCCAATACGTTTAACAGAGACTATATTGAAACATGTTAGACAAAGTATCCATTTTGGGGCTCTTGTTTTGTTGTTTTTTGTCAGGACTATTTATATGTATATTTGTCATCTAAATAGTATATTTAATTTCAAGAGAAGATCTTTTTCTTCACTGCCAATCTCAAAATACAACACAAATGGCAAGAATGAAGGGATGACTCAGATCAGTGGCATAGTCTTTTGCACACCTCCTGATACAATCACCTTTAAACTGTCTCTGGGTTAGGGTTAAATCATCACCAAAGAATTTCCCATCACAAAGAAAATAGCCTTATTAAAGACTGTTTTTGTCAAGCATGTTAGATCATAGATTGCATTTTATATGTCCACTCTGAAGTCTGATTTTACAGACTATCAGTAGGTTTTAAGGTGGTTTCTCATTATTTGGTACTTCATTCGAGTTTGACAGGTCAGACATTTTACTTGTACTGTGAACACTTGAACGTGCAGCAACAATGCTCCGCAAAAGATGGAAAAATGAGCAATCATTAGATTTTAGGTTTTATTTTGTAGGCAAAATAGAATGTATCTTTCATCTGTTCAATGCTGCAAAATATAGATTTGGCCACTTTAAATGATGTTAGATTGGATGCAAAATATTAGACCTTAATTTGAAAAGGGTGTTACATTCCAAAAATGTTGTACACCTGTTAAAGCAAGCCCACATTTTAACCTTTATATAAATTAATCTTTTTCCCAGGTGACCTTCTCATCAGAACAGGACAAGAAACATGGGAGACATGAAGACGCCAGACTTTGATGACCTTCTTGCGGCCTTTAACATCCCCGACATGGTGGATCCTAAAGCTGCTATTGAATCTGGTCACCAAGATGAACATGACAGACAACTCAGGCACCCCGGTTCTGGGGCGACTTCCTGTGAAGCTGAGGAAAACAGCTCCTGCAACGCTCATGATGCTGGTGTTAGCGTCATTGTTAAGAACATTCAAAATATGGAGCCAAGTGAACAGGGTGGAATCAGGTCAGAGAAAGATGTGGATTTCAACTCCCATCCTCAGCCACATTCTGTTGGTAATGGACATCATAATGGCTGCTTACCCATACTACCACCTGCTACACATTACACCAAGAATGGATGGAAAACTCACAGAGAGGATGGGCTTAAATTTACCAACCAATCATCTACTTTTAGTCAGTTTAGCCCAATATCTAGTGCTGAAGAGTTTGATGATGAAGACAAAATTGAGGTAGATGATCCCATGGACAAGAAGAGAGGGGAAACATTATTTAGACCCACCAATAAGACTGAGGACTGGAACCCCAAATATTTTGTATTGGACAGTACAACTCAACCCAAAACAAGCAGAGACAACAAACCTGAGCAAAACAACAAGCATGGACTTTTCAGGTGTTCTAAATCCAATGAACCATCTTCATCATTTTCACTGGATGACAACCTAAAGGACATAGTGCTAAAATCTCAAATTCAAGAGGGCGGAGATGCTGATGAGTCATCAGGGCTTGTTGATTTGTCCAGTACTCCCCAAGTCAAAACCAAATCTTCTATGAAACTTTCATCTTGTATCGCAGCTATAGCAGCACTCAGTGCCAAAAAAGTAATTGCTGAAGAAACTGATGCTTCTCATTCTCCCACAACACAGAAAGAACCTAGACAGGCCAAAGAAAAAGCCAGAGATTCAGACAGAATACAGGAGCAGGAATCAGCCCCAGAGTTTGCAAAGAAGCTACCAGCAAGAGAACCAGACAGCCCCTCTGGCGTCACCAGTGAAAGTAGCAGCAAAGGTTCCCCTTCCTCAAACACGGACACCACCCCTGTCATCCCAAAGGTCAGGATCAAAACAATCAAAACCTCGTCTGGACAGATCAAACGTACCGTCTCACGAGTCCTCCCAGAGTTTGATTCTGAAGGTCTTAAAAAAGTAGAGAATAGCACATGTGTCATGCTAAGCACCAATGCAATTATCTCATCACCCACAAGGTCCACTTTCCCAACAACAGTAGTAGCCACCAGTGGGGGGGCATCAATTGAATTAACCAAGCAGATGACGATTAAGCCTGTGGCAACAGCTTTTCTGCCAGTCTCAGCAGTCAAGACCGCTGGTTCACAAGTTATTAACCTTAAACTGTCTAACAACACCACCGTCAAAGCAACCGTCATTCCTGCTGCATCGGTGCAAAGTGCCAGTAGTGCCATTTTGAAAGCTGCTAATGCCATCCAGCAACAGACTGTCATGGTGCCTGCTGCCAGTCTGGCTAATGCCAAACTTGTGCCAAAGACAGTCCATCTTAGTAACCTTAATCTCCTGCCTCAAACAATGTCCTCTGGTCCTTGTGATATCCAGCAGGCCTTGTCCTCCTCCAAATCATCCCAGCACCAACAATCACGAGTCAAACAAAAGACAGGTTTCTCCAGTCAAGCCTCAAAGAAAGTCACTCGGGTTCAAGTGTTCGCCAGCTCTCAAAGCTCTGTTGTGGATGCTTTCAATAAAGTCCTGAGTAGCATGAATCCTCTGCCTGTGTACGTCCCAAATCTCTCTCCACCAAACTCGGCCTGTATCTCCTTACCCTCCCGGGGCTACAAGTGCCTGGAGTGTGGAGATTCATTTGCTCTTGAGAAGAGCCTGACACAGCATCATGAGCGCCGCAGTGTGAGAATTGAGGTCACCTGCAACCACTGTGCCAAATGTCTTGTGTTTTATAACAAATGCAGCCTCTTGTCTCATGCCAGAAGCCACAAGGACAAAGGGGTGGTCATGCAGTGCTCACATCTAATCCTAAAACCAATTCCTGCAGATCAGATGATTAGTACAACCAATTCATCTACACCACCCACCACGTCTACCTCTCAAGCACAGGCACCTACTGAACAAATCCAAGGAAAGGTTTCTGATAACCAAACTGGAGTCATTTCAGCTCCGTGCAGTGCTCCTCTCGTGGCAGCCATGCCCCTGGAGGATGATTCGTCAAAGCTCTGCCGGCACAGCTTCAAGTGCTCCGAGTGCAACGAAATGTTCCAGGATGACAGCTCGCTAGCCATGCACTATCAGCAAGCACCAGAATCCAACAGTCAGGTGTGTACATGGGATGGGTGAAATACAAAACTGTGCAAAAGTCTCAAGTCATTCCTCCTTTCTTTATATTTTCCTTCAAGGAAGCAGAAGTGGTCTTGAGCAATTTATCCACAGGTTTTCTGAAGACCTTTCAAAGTTGTTCATTGGACATTGGTTGCTTTTTTACTCATTTTCAATTCAGTACCTGACCAATTTAAGAGGAATTTTGTTTATTAACCCTGCCAAAGCCCTCATCACTGAAGAGAGGGAAAGAAGCCCTTGTAACTTTCAGTCCATTTGACCCAAAGGCCATGGGAGGGTTAAGCCAGTTAACTCTGACTCATGAATCAATGAGGCATAATGAGGCTCCTGACACATCTTATTTCCTCCACTTGTCCATTCTCCTATTCTTTTAAACACAGACTGTACAACATTCAAAGGTTTGGTATAGAAAATAAGTGGAAAAGCAACCAAAGCCAATGAAATTAAAACAATTACATTGGAAAAAAATGCACTGAAAACTTGCTAAGTCTTTTTATAAGGGACTGTTCAGCAGGCACATGTAAGATGATGATAGCATGACACTTTGAGCACAATGGTGCCTGTCTTCTCTTGAAGCTTGAAACTTGAGTAATGCTTGTTGACGTCTCTGTTTGATTTTTATTAATCTCTTAGAAAACGTGCACTATTTGCCAAATGCTTCTGCCGAATCAGTGCAGCTTTCTGTCACACCAGCGAATCCACCAGCACAAGTCTCCTTATATTTGCCCTGAGTGCGGTGCCAGCTGTCGCTCTGTCCACTTCCAGTCGCACGTCACCAAGAACTGCCTGCATTACACCCGCAGGGTCGGCTACCGGTGAGTCTACCTCAGTGAAAACCAGAACAATAGAAACATTCATTGTTTTTTTATGGTGCTGAGACACAGATTACACAGACTGTGATTAGTTTAGTACTGAAATTGAGTAAAATATTTTCTATGAATGATCTCACGCTTACTTAAAAGATGCAAGTTGTCATTTTAAATTAATTATTTAGTTCTTATATTAGCTTGGTTGGTTGGGGATCAAGTTTAAAGATACTGTTTTTACATTTACAACCGTAGTATTTGAGCAATTAGGGCTAAGTGCAACCCTGCACTAATAGGATCTAATAAAATAAATGTTTTTTCCTTAAATGCTGATAAAACGGGTTTCTTGTGCAAAAGTGCTGAGCTCTGAAGAGCTATTCCATAGACACTGTTTGGTCAAAAGCTTAAAATTCAGGCCTTTCTTCCTTTCTTCCTTTTTCCAGTGAACCTGCCAAATGTCTATGAGTATTTGGGAACACAAGTGTTTTTGCAGCACATCTTGTGAAATGAAAAAAAGGGAAGAAGTCTGAGTCTTAATCCACCAAATCACAAGACAGAAAACTAAACTATAGAATTTCTGAATAAATTCTGAAGCGTTCCAATGCAGCTACTGCCTGAAAACTCAACTTACACCAACTCTCTGTGGTGATTATTGCCTTTTCTGTGGCTCCGTTGGGAGGGGAAGCAACACTGTTCATCAGGCAGGCAGGCAGAAATGCAGAGAGGAAAGTGAACCTCAAACAAATAATTGCTGTTTAAAATCAAAGCTGTATAAGAATATGACTACAAAAACCACAAGTGGAATTTTCTGTAGGCCACTGAAGTGATTTTCTATGTTTCTACAGTGTTTCATCTCATCAACCAATGAGAGGCTGTAAAACTGTTCATAGTGCATCTTTTTTATTATTTCCCCACAGGGTTTTTTTCTGCTCCTTTCTCAACTTTGCTCAAATTCTCAAATATAGTCATTACTTTGTTTAAAAAACATGGGAAACTCACATTACCTTTTTCGTGAACATGTGATTGTTATGGGTCCTTAGCTGAGTTTTAGAGTAATAGTAATCAGGAAATAACCTTTGTCACACTGGTACAAGTGTCGCAGTCGTGGGACAGTTTTTAGTGAGCTTTAAAAGTGTTTTGGGAATTTTATCCAATAGAGCTGTTTCTTGAAAAATGTCCAATTGAATAATAATGTAGTTATTTATTTAGGATAGAAATCCTCACAAAGAAGTTCTTCTAATGAATTAGACCATAAGACTTGCACTTATAAGAACTCTAGGCTCCAAGAGACAGTAATAAAATGTAAAAATCATAAACCAGTAGTTCCAAGAAACGAGCTTCATAAACATTTTTTTCCAGTTAAAAACTATTTTTGGTTGTACAGTAGTAAAGTCATTTCTCTGCTGTTTCTGCCTCCAGCTGCATCCACTGTAGTGTGATCTTCTCCGATGTGGCGACTCTCAGGTCTCACATCCAGAGCACTCACTGTGAGGTCTTCTACAAGTGTCCCCTCTGCCCCATGGCGTTCAAGTCGGCACCTGGAACGCACTCTCACACGTACACACAACATCCAGGAGTGAAGGCAGGGGAGCCCAAGTAGGTGTTGGTGTCCAGCTGCTGCAATCTGAAGCTGTTTTCTCTCCAGCCACCAGACTCTTATTTCCACTTAGACCAACTCTGGTGTGAAACCCATGACTGATACCTTTTTGTGTGGATAATCATTGTGGCTTCCTCATTAGGGAAAGGATTTGTAGATTTTAGCTGTGGTGGCTTAACTTGGGCTTGTTTGTTCCACATTGTGACCTTTTATGAGCTTAAGCACCATCTAACGACATCAGCACTGACGATACACTTTGCTCTGAAGCAGCTGCTTCTGTATAGATGTTTGCTTCTGGCTCTGACTGAGCTTCAACATTTGGGGTTTTAACATATAAGCGTTCAAGAAGTTTGTAAATTTATTCATTTATGACACAAATAAGTAAAAGTTTGACATCTTGATAAAAAGCAAAACACATCATTTGTGCAATTCCTGCAGAGATTATTTGAGTCTTTGACATTTCCCAAAGGTTGGCAGTTTTTTTTTAAAGTTTGATCATTTGTCTTGTCTTTCAGGGTCATATATAAATGCTCCATGTGCGATACCGTGTTCACTCTGCAGTCACTGCTCCTCACACACTTCGATCAGCACGTCCTCAATCACAAGGTTTCCGTGTTTAAATGCCCCGACTGCTCCATGCACTACGCACAGAAACAGCTCATGCTGGATCACATCAAGGTAGGCACTTCCTTCATTGTACACTGAATCTCTTTATGATTCCTGCTGTCATGGGAAAAGTAAGGTTTCCTAAAATTCTCAAAATCTAAAAACACACCACATATTTCTTATTTATAAACCAAAACAAAGTGAAAATGGAAATGCTATGTGTGAAAAACTAAGCCCATTCCATGATTCAACAACTTATAGAACAACCTTTAGCAGCAATAACTTGAAATAATTAAATCCGCTGTGTTTTTGTACACTTGAGGCTAGATTTAAATAATTTTCCTATGACTGCAATCAGGTTTAAATTAGACCAACAATCAAAACAGTGATATTAATATCTTAAAGTGGTTCATGAAATATAAAAAGTCATAATTATGACCTTTTAAAAATTGTGCTTGTGTGGCTAATTTTAGGCCATCCATGGAACCCTGAAGACCATAGAGGGTCCACCAAACTTGGGTATCAACCTCCCACTGAGCACAAAGCCCTCTAACTCCAACAGCACCAAGAGTAACATCCCCCTTAACAACAACAACAAAGATGGAGGACATAGTCAAGACAAGGGAGAAAAGAAGCCTTCACCTTCACAGCTGAAGACAACCAACAGCAACTGT
Organism: Kryptolebias marmoratus; assembly: GCF_001649575.2. Lineage (NCBI taxonomy): Eukaryota > Metazoa > Chordata > Actinopteri > Cyprinodontiformes > Rivulidae > Kryptolebias > Kryptolebias marmoratus. The sequence continues at coordinate 13,658,638 of NC_051443.1, forward strand.
TCAGCTGACCCGAAGAGCCCCCTCAGCTCAGGATACACATGTGGCGAGTGTAACACCGCCATCACTTCAAGGGAGGTCTTTCTGACGCACATGAGGCGAGAACATGGCAAGGTGAACGACTCGAACAAGTCGCACAAGACCTTTTTTTTTTTACAAAAGACAAACAGCTGAAAACTGTGTTTACAAATTGAGAAGAGTTGAGTTGCATGAGTTTGTTGCATTTTTTTTTAAATCAAGAAGATCTTCAGTGTGTACTTTATGAGAGCATTAAAAATATTCTCACTAGAGATGAAGAGACACTGAAGTCCTGCTCTTATTCACAGAGAGTGCAAATCCATATTTGAGTCATTTATTTACTAACCATCTAACTAAAATGTGTCACATATTAATCTTAATGAAGCACACTGTCCTCCTAAGGGGTGTTTTTGTTTTGGAAAGATAATGCCTTTAAAAACCACTTTTAACGTCTTGTTTTCCAAACTGCAGATACTGAAGAAACACCCGTGTCGACAGTGTGACAAGTCTTTCAGCTCCTCACACAGTCTTTGCAGACACAACCGTCTGAAACACAAGGGCCTGCGGAAGGTCTACACCTGCCCGTGAGTACACACACCTGGTGTTTTGGTTTGGTTTGATTGCTAATTTATTAATTTAGGCCTCTAAAACTCTTGACGCAGATCTATAGCTGTGCACTTCAACCAGACATACTTCAAAAGGCTGAGCTCAGCACTCTGAACCTTTCAGTTCTAGTGGAAAACCAGACCTTGCCTTTGGACACAACACAAAAGGCTCTGAAACACAAAGACTACAACATAATTAGATTAATAATCTGATTTCTAGTGTTTTCAGACTGAACACTCTGAGCTAACTGTCTGTGCTGACAACACTGATTATAATTTAAATATGTAATTTAAAATATATATGGAGAAAATTATGTGCTGAGTTCTGGACTAACAATTTTAAATATCTGAATGATCTGTCCAAACAGAGAAACAGTATTTAAAGTGAATGTATTTTTACTTTCTCTCACTTATTCACTTAAACACCATTATGTTTTGGTCTGGAAATCGTGCATAGGCAATCGATAAAGAAAGTAATTGAACCCTCTATGAGTCTGTTTGAAATGTCAACACAGAAGAAAGTCGCACACTGAGCAAAACTGGAAGTAATGCTTGATGTCTGCTCAAAAACTGCTGTGGTGAGACGCCTGCTGAGGACCTGAAATCTGTAACAGCAGTAATGAGCCGCACAGCGCCTCACAAAAGCAGACTGCCATGTCAAATATCAAAAGGCGTGTTTTAGATCCATAATCAGTCCCACTTCCTTTAAAAAGACACACTTTGAGTCTAAAGGGGAGCAGCTGGAGCCCTTACACTTGTTCAGTTTAGTTTAGACCTTTTGAAGTGGCTTTCTGTGGAAAGGTTATGAACAGTTAACATCTTACTTGTTGTAGATAGCTCTTTGAATGACCTTATTTCTAAGATTAAGAGCTCATTTCTGACTGGACTGATAAGCTAATCCAGGGGTGTCAAACTCCCGACCTCAAGGCTCCACTGTCCTGGAAGTTTTAGTTTTTTTCTGCTCCAACACACCTGATTCAAATGGTTTAATTACCTCCTCACTAAATCATCAAGTTCTTCAGAAGCACGTTCACGAGTCACCCATTTAAAGCAGGTGTTTTAAAGCAAGAACACGACTAAAACGTGCAGGAGAGCGGCCCCCGAGGAAGGAAGTTTGACACATTTAAGCTAATCAGAGCAGGGCCAAGACCAACATCTTGAAACAGCTCCTTAAAAGTTTAAAGCTGTTCATGCAAACACTATTTTACTAACCTTTACAATGTTTTCAGTTTTGTATTACAGTTATTCTAGCAGAAATGTTATGATATTCATAATGGAAGTGACTCAGACTGCTCGGGAAGTCCTATAGCTAGCTGCTGCTGCTATTTGTGCTTGAGAATACGTTTGCTATTGCTTTAGGATAACACTTTAATGCTAGTTTAAAAAAATAAAAGCATGTTATTTGTGTTCAAACTGCGGAAAACGTTGTTTTTGTCACAACTGTTGTCTTTGACAGTCACTGTCCAGCTCTGAGCCAGCCCTTCACTAAAAAAGTGCTGCTGGATCAGCACATCCAGCTGATGCACGGCGTTAAAGGAGGAAAGACTGATTATGTGGACACTGCACCCGACAGGCAAACGGTACGATGGCACAACAACAGCAACGGTTACACTGTCAGAAAAAAAAAAACACAGCGTTTGACAACAAAACAGAAAACAAGATAAAACATTTCACCTAACACATCATGAGATGCTTCTGTTAACTGAATGTGTGTTTAGTGAAATGTTGTGTTTTCTGTTTCAGTGTGTACTCTAAGTTGCTTTTGTTGTGTGAAAAATATGTTTTGTCTTTAATTGTTGTGTATATTGAAATGTGTATATTATCAAAATGTTTGCATTTTGTTTCATTCTTGTCCTTCTCAAAACATCAATGCAGTTGTTGGGTTATTATTGTTAAATGTTAATATTTTTCCACTTTTGTCGTTGTTTCTGATAGTTGTGTATTCTGCTTTTGTTATTATGTTCCTGGTTGCTCTGTAGTTTTGTTCCTTTTTCTTGTTTCAGCTGGATTTTGTTCTGTTTGTGTTTTGTGACACAACATTTTGTTTTGCTGATTTATCTTCTGCATAGTTCAGTTCTGTGTGTTGTTTTGCACCAAGCTGTAACCTAATTTTACCTTCTTCATTTTTTTTTTTTCCTCAATCCTAATCAGAGCCAAAGCCCCAAAAGGAAGCCAGATGAAGAAGTGGGGCCTCCGGCGTTGAACTCCAGGGGCTCTGACCTTCAGCCGCTGAAGAGACTCAAGGTGAATGTCCTCAAAGTTCACAGATGTGCCGTTTGTGGCTTCACCACCGAGGACGTCGCCACCTTCCACAAGCACATCCCCCAGCACAAGTCCGACGGCTCGTCCTTCCAGTGCCAGGAGTGCGGCCTGTGCTACACCTCCCCCCGCTCGCTGGCCCGGCACCTCTTCATCGTCCATCGGCTGAAGGAGCCGCAGGGTCTAGGCCGGTACAACGGGAGGGACAAGGAAGATGAGGAGAGTCAAAGAGAGAACCAGCTGGATGTTACGGACGAGAACGATGACGGGACGCCAAACACAAAGTGCAAAGTGTGCGGGAAGGTCTTTGAGACAGAGGGACACCTGAACACCCACATGAGGACACACGGGATGGCGTTCATAAAGTCAAAGAGACTGAGCACAGTGGAAAAGTGAGAGGAAGACGATATATAATCATTCCATAAGTTTATTAAACCTGCGGTACCTCCTATAGCTGTGCTTATGCTGTAAATACATGATGTTGTGGTGTACAACAGTATGTATTCAGTGGAATATACTGAAGAAAATGTCACATATATCAAACTCTCGTGTGTCTTTCAGTAACAGAAGTTTTGTACAGATAGAGATGTTTCTACAGGCCTTGAATAGATTCTTTTTTTAAAAAGGGAGTCTTTTATTTTAAACTGTTTCCGCTATTTTTTTTTCTCACCAAGATGAGATTATGTAGGAAACCATCATCATAACGTGATTTATCCTTACAAAGTCAGTACTGTTCAGTGCTGCTCACGTTCAACGAATGTCTGTTAGAAAACTACAATATATACCACTGAAGAAGTTTCCCCAGCTCTAGTCTTTAATCCTGATTTATGCAATTAAACTCCATGGATGACTTATTTATTTAAGTCTTAAAGCGTCTACAGTATGACCCCCTGGTTTTCCAGCCATGCAGCTCTGAAACACGTGACGTCAAAATAAAGTTTTTACAGAAACTTTGAATAGGAGCAAACAAAATCCCAATGATCCCTGAGGAGTTAAAGAAGGCTGAGTTCTGATATTGGCCTGTCGAGATGAATAAATTACATATCGAACAAAAGGTCAAATAAACAACAGAATGAGTTTAAAACTCAGACGTTTACACACAATTATATCAAATAATGTATCTTTTGAGGACGAACTGTGGACCAAATTAGCTTTTTTTTTTAAAAAAAGAAATATTTTGTAAGACAGTTATAAAACTTTTTAAAGTTAATGCTTCAGTCTTGGTCTTAACACACCATTAAAGGCAGCTTTTTAACAGAATGATTCACCTAAAATACATTTATTCACTTAAACGTTTAAGAAGCCAAGCGCTTGCATTTTTTCCTTTTTTATGTCTTATTGTATTTTGTCATCATGACACAGTAAAAATAATATTGTAATAGCTCTATATTTTAAACCCCTGTTAACGCGGTTATTTCAATTTTCTACTTTTATTGTCATTATTGTTTTCTACGTGTTTTTATAGCGAGCAGGTTGATGTAGAGTCATGATGAATGTTCACTGACAGGAATCAAAGTGTGGGGGGGGGGAAATGAAAATGAAACTTTCTTGAATGTAAACTCAGCAGTAAAGCTGAATTGTTCCCAGCACACAGCTAGTTGTGTTTTCATTTACTTTCTCTTAGCGTTCTCCAAAATCATCTGTTTTCATGCTGATTTCTCCACGTGGCGAACAAAAACTGTAAAACTGCATGTGAGACGCAATCTGTGAATTAGTGTGTTGGTTAGAAAGTGTCTTGCTGCTGCTGTTTTTAGCCTTTTTTTTTGTCATGCTTGTGTACGAAGTTAAACTTTATGTCAATAAACAATGAAACCTGCCAGGAGCATCCTGATGTCGACTGCACATTAGACATCAGCTCCTTCCAGTGGAACTAGATCGGAAATATTCTGGTTATCATTTGTTCGTCTGCTTCTTTTCAGCTATTAGTTTGTTGTCAACCAGAGCAAAGATTCGAATGAAACTCTCAGGAAGTAATTAGTAAATGTACATCTACAACTGATTAACTTCAGGGGTCAGATAAAGATGGCTGCCACAGTTAATAAATCTGAGCAAACTCAAAAATAGCCACAGCTGTTTTTGCAGGTTTTGATTTGATCATCTTGTCCCCGTTACATACTCCGAGTGCTAACAGATTGTGCAACAGGTTTTTGTGAAAAACTTTGGCATGCAAGGCAGCGGGGGAGAGGAATTCCTTCAAGAAATGCTACTTTCTTCTTGAATAAGAAGCGTCAGCTCAGACAGGTTTCTTTCCATAAATCTTTTCTGGCAGCGACAGCACCGCAGACATTGTTTTGTATGGATGTAAGCCATCAAAGACTCCAGTCAGTGAAATATGTCACAGCAAAGCACATTTATGTCATGTACTTCGGCTAACATTTCTACATTAGACAGACAGTAAGAGTACTGGGAATGCAGTATTAGGTTTATCATTGACACGTGGCTGCAAGAAGATACTCCAGACACCAGCGCCTCTCTGCACGTCTTTAACAGGATACAGGCAGTCAGAGGGGTTGGTGCGAAGGAGGCAGGAGGTGGTTATTAAACCTAGTTTCTAAACTTAGTTTTCTAACATTGTGCTGCTCTGATGTAACATTTAACTGCATTTAATGGTCATATTGTGGAAAATGTGTCAGATCTGATGATTTAAGTGATGCATTGATTGAAGTTGGTGTAGAGTGGATGTTATGTCCTCAGCACAGCACAAGAGTCTTAAACACATCTGAGCTCCACTGTTTGAGTTTACTGTTGCCAGGTAAAAGTATGACTCTCCAAGCAGGTCTCTGGGACAACTTCCCCCTCTAGTGACCAGTTTTATTGGACTGATTCGTTTATCTTTAAGCTCAAGAAAAGCATCACTGCTGGTGACAATACTGACATTTCCTTCCAGACTAATAAAAACATGCATTTCTTATATTATGTTAAATTCTTCTGACTTCTTTACATTGTTAACCGGGAGGGAAATATTCATTTCTCAGTGCAATAGTTTGAGGTGTTTCTTTTCCTGTTATTCTCCTTGTGAAAAATGGTTCTTGTGAAAACCAATTTAGCAGAAAAAGGGACGCCATTAACACAATGGTTTGAAATTATTTTAAAGCTCTGCAAGTAAAATAAACCAAAAATTATGAATGTTTTGTTTCTCAATTTGTTTTCTAGGTTTTAGGCAAACAGTCATAATTCGGCTTGAAGTTTAATCGTGTCCCTCCTGCTCAGTGACGTATTCTGCTTTTATCCTTCTGAGTAACTGAATCCTGTCTTCATCAGACGCAGAGCCAACGTTTCCAAACCAGTTGTTGTTGTTTTCTTAATCCGACACGTGAAAATGAATTTCACGCTTCTTCCTGCCTGGTGATGAGCTCTTTTTCTTGTTATTTAAGCCCCCTTTTCTTCTAAAAAGATGCAGTCGGTGCTGAAATGGCCCCTGGCTGGGTTGGGGTTTTTCTGTTGGCGGGGGTCTGTGGTGCACTGGAAGAGCTGCAGACCCACAATGTGTCGCAAAAATGCATGAAGGACATCAACACGTTCCTCTGGGAGATTAACCAAGACAAGCCAAAGGAATATGCTGTTCTCAGTAAGTGTTGCTGCCTCATCAAAGTTGCATTTTTAATATTTTCTTTATCATTTTCTAGCATTCATCCAATGCATGAAGAGTTATTTGACAGGACTCAGACTGGAGTGAAGTTAATCAGCTACTTTTAGAAGCAGTGGGCTCTAAAACCTAAAATCCAGTTCAAAGTTTAATTTTAAAGTCAATTTTAAGTCATTTATTTATCTGGTTCTATGGTGTAAGAAATAATAAAAGCAGAACGAGCTTCATCTTGGATTTTAAAACAAGAGACAGGAGAGTTTACAAAGATTTGAAGACTTAATTTTAAAGTATGTTCATGTTTAAACTGTGTTATGATTGTTAAGTAAATATAATACAAAGGTAATAATACTTAAAGTCATTATGGTAATATAAAGTACTCATAGTAATTATGAATGAGTCTGTTGGTTTGTAAGTCTAAATATTGTATATTCTGTATGATTTAATATATTATTTTAATATAAAATAATTTAGTGCTCTTTAAATGATTTCCCTGTCCTTTGTTTTGCAAGCAGATGCATACAGGTTGAATATTTGTCTGAATAATTAGTGTTTTGTGGATAAATGAATTTCTGTATGCAGATGCAAAACTTGAAGAGGATTTAAATCTCCACAGATGATAACTAAGCATCTTCAGAGACCATGCAAACAAGCTCAAGTGTATTCTACACTATAAACACCTTATTTCCTGTGATTTCTAAGGTTAAATAAGATGAGAAGAATTGTTTCCTGCTGGAGTCAAACTCAGGTCAAAGTGGATACTATAGATCACCTTTCGTGCTCGGGAAACTTGAAAGTCTTGTTATTTCTGTAGATGTGTTTCTGTGTGTGCTGACAGTGTACGATGCATTTGGGAAGATGGGCAGCGGCGTCGAAGGAGGCAACGTCAACCAGCCTGGTCTGCTGCAGCAGTGTCGCTCTACAGCCGGCCCCGGCTTCTGTGGACAGTACTGCCAGGTGTTCCTAAAGCAGGTTGAAACAAATAAATGCCATCATGGTGGATTTACGTATTTAAATTGATGGATGTTAGCTGACAGAAAGAAACAGGTTTTGTGTAACTTGCCCTCCTTTGTAGGGAGCTGTCCATTATTTTGTGGGTGTTTGTGTTCCTGACTCCTGTGGGGAAGAGGATGTAAAAAAACTGCTGCTGGATGGTCAGTGATTTTAAGTCATTTCTGTCTAGATTCAAAATTCTAATATATATTGATACATTTTCTTGTGTGTATATATTTCTCATGTAACTTTCCGCTTTTGAACAGACAGACTTCAGTTGAATCTGATGTCCCTTGTGCCTCCATTGCCCTCCATCCTGAGCAATCGGTCCGCTCAGGAGATGATCATGACTCACTGTTTGTCCAACGCACCTGAACCTGATGCATCCGGTGTTGCCTGCATGTCAGTATATGATCCGTCCCTCACACAGCACACAACCAGCAGGGCCATTGCTACTGTCAATAATGGGTTTGCCTTTTTTCTAATTTCAGCACAAAGACAATTCAGTTTGACAAACAATGAGTGAAGCTGTTGAGTTGAAAAATGTTGTAAAACTTGAAATCCCACATCTGACTGAATTGATGTTTGAGGGTAAATGTTTGTGTCCATCCTCCATTTGAGATAAACGTAGGGTTCTGTTTCAAAGTTTTGAACAATTACTACCTCATCTTTTGTAACCTTCTGACCAAATTACCAAGCTAACGGCTAACAGAGTGTGGCCAAAACCAATGTTTATTGTTATGTTCTTAAAACAACTTGAAGTCTTTGCACCATGACAATGCTTTAGATTGTAACAAGACACGGTTATTTCAAAAGGCCACATTATTTATGTTGAAACTGTCATTTAGGTATGAAGTCCTGATGTTTAAGTTCATACACCTAATGCATTTTATTTGAATGACCAGGGAAGTTTAACTAAGCTTAAAGAGATTTACAGATTCAAACAAAAAGCCTCCACAGTTTAATCAATTAACTAACGCTGGTTAACTTAACCAATTTACCATTTTAGTTAAGCTGAAATAGGTTAGTAAATTCAAACCACTACCCCAAAAGATTCAAGTGATTAGGAAATCCAAATGAAACTAACACAGAGGGAGTTTAACTAAGAGAATAAAAGTTAACATCAGTAAAATAAATAGTTTTTTCATCTAAACTTTAATTTAAAGGCAGCCCTTTAGCTCAAATTTTTTATGCTGAAACAGTACTGTTTATGTATTTATATGACTCATAAAAACAACACAGGAATCATTTCTTGTCATGCCCAGAACACTGTGTATTTGTCTTTAAAACAACTTTCACCAGCTTAAACTGGTTTTTGTTTCTTGCAGGTTTGTGTGTTGTGTTATGATAGCAGTCCCTCTCGCAGCCACCCTTTTTACAGCCATAATAGGGTCCGAACAGAGCAGGGCCGTCAGTCCTACCGTAGAGTTTCCTCATTCAAACAGTGGCCCTAACTTTTATGGCACTCTGAAGACTAATGGCCTGTCCAGCTGTGAAAGAAACGGCGGCACACCAGAAGAAAACTGTATGTATAATGTGCATTTTACAGTGCTTCTATTCCAGCTAAGCCTTACTGATCATTCCCTTTCTGTAGACCGCTCCAGCTCTGTTCAGTGGTGTACTTCTCGGCGCTGTGTGTACGGATGCCTTCAGGCATTCTCGCTGCAAACTACCTGCAGGAGCGTCTTCAGCTTCTCTTCCTCAGTCACATGTGGAAGCTACTCCTCGCTCAATGGCATACGCGTTCTCAGCCTGTTGTGGATCATCTGCGGCCACTCTACACAGTTCCCAGTCATTAACAACCTGGGTACGGCAGTCAGGATGCCATTCAGCTACTCACACATATTTTTTACTTACATTGTCATATTCCTGTTGTAGATAACTACAAAACTTGGAGGAAGAGAGTAGAAAGCAGCCCGATTTATATATTTACCATCAGCGGGCCTGTTTTCCTGGCTGTAGACACCTTCTTATTACTTGGGTAAGACAAGAGCAAGGGTGGTTTTACTGTGATGCATATTAAAAGTTCTAAACTGCACATTTTATTTCTGTTTCAGGGGTCTGCTTAGTGCCAGGTCCCTGCTGAAGTCCATCGACAAGGCTGAGGACAAACTGACCCTCAGTCTGGTTACAGACTATCTCTTCAGGAGGATTAAAAGGCATCTATTCTTGACTTATTTGTCAAAAATAATCCAAGATTTACGCCTAGTTCAGAGCAATTGGCAAGATGATTTTTCCTCTTTTGTCTTTCTGTCCCAGGATTCAGCCTCTGCATCTGTTTATTATGTGTCTAACTATCAGCCTCATCTCTTTGGTCCATTGGGGACCCTACTGGTTCCCGTTTATGGACACGATGATGGATTGTAAAACCTATTGGTGGGCTAACCTACTGCTGATTAGCAATCTTCTCCCAGTCCATGAGATAGTAAGTTTAACCTTGAAACCTACTCGTTTTCTTCATTTCAGCTCAAACTCATTTCCTAACATTTGATCTCAAACCTCTCCTCAGTGCATCCCTTGGACTTGGTACTTGTCTTTAGACTTCCAGTGTTATGCCACCACTCCTCTGTTGGTCTATTTTTACCGACTGTACGTCCACATTCTTTAATATGATTATAAACATCATCTTAACCCTGCAGATTTAATCTTGTCCTTTCTGACCTTTATTTCTCAGCAAAAAAAGTGTGTTTGCAGTTGTGGTAGGAGGCCTTCTGCTGATGTCCACTGTGGCCAGCGCTGTCACAACTGCACACCTGCACCTACCAGTCTTCCAACCATCAACAATGTAAGACTCAATCATGACATTCAAATCGCCTAAGATGCACAGTGAATAAGATCATCAATACACCTCTTATGATGTTTATTTTTGCAGGACATCAGAAAACTACGTTTTGTACTACTATGTGAAACCCTACACAAGATATGGACCATTTCTACTGGGGATTCTGATGGGAATGTACCTGACAGCAAAGAAAGATCCACTGCTAAATCACAAGGTGAAGTGAAAAGGATTATTTTGAGAGCCATGCAATCATGTACCTTACAGAAGTACTCCTTTAAAGTTTATAAACCCTTCAGAAATTAAGGACAGTTCAATAGAGCAGAGGGGGACAACAAAAGCTTTTTCCTTTTCTTTTTATTTTATAATATTTTTGTATTTAACATTAACTGCTCATTTCAACTCCATCCATACTCTAGCTAAGTTCAGAAGATATTTTTGGCTATTCTAAAAGTTTATAAGTACTGTTTTATTGTCTCTTAAGTGAAATGATTTGTGTGCTAAGACCGGGAGGTAAAACAAGGTGTTGTGGCTCTCTCTACTGGTATGGTACTGATACTGCAAGAAAAAAGTTAACTTAATAAAGCAACCTATATTTTCTTTTTTTTTTCTTTTTTTTCGTAGGACAAGCAGTATATTTTAAAAATCCTGTCATCAAAATATTAAAAATTAAGCTTTTGATTCATGACAATACTATAAGATTAACAGCAGATGTTTCTAATGTGTTTTCTGTAAATCAAATATAACATCTGACTGTGTAAGAAATCCCTGGAGGGAAAATCTTAGAGTAAATACATATCTCTATTATAGTAATACAAGGAAAAGTACGTTTTTTTGTTGTGAGTGAAAGAATTTGGATGTGTAGAACTCGAACAATTAGTTTTAGTTTAAATTAAAGGAGGCAGGCAGAGGCAGGTGTTCTCCTCTACCTGCCTGCACCTGCCTTCTTTAATTTTAACTAAAGAACAGGAAACAATTTACTCCCCAGATCAACTAACAAACACTAAGGATGCCAAGCATGATTTAGGCTGAGGGAAGCAAAAGGCTGCTGGTGAACTGAGGAGACGTAAGTTACCCAAAAGTCTGAAGGGATCCACTCAAAAATAAAGTTAAACAGGAATCTGGGTACAGAACAGAAATAAAACCATAAACTGAGTAATTTTTCTTTAGTTCAGAGTTTTATTTTGTAAACTACACTCATCTTTTTTTTTCAACTGACTTTGTTGATATGTTAGTTAATTATGACAGAAATGTTTCTTCATTGTTAAGATCCAAGAAAAAAAAAGACATGATTACTTGACCATGACTTCAAGAATAAAAGCAACATTTGAGGAAATCAGAATGTAGCATTTAGGCTCCACGCTGTTCTGCTCACAGACTTAAAAGCGAAAATTTGCACAACTTTTACTTTTTTTACCCGGCATCCCTTAACCTGACTGACTGTAGCATCAAATATAACTCAGGATGTCACATTTTCATCAGTGATGACAAGAAGTTCTGACCCACAGGCCCAGACCATGATATCACTACCCCAGTTTCACTCAGTATTACATGTTTTTGTGTTAAGGTGAAGAGTTTCCATTTCTTCATGCTGTTTTCCAATAAAAAACGTCGTCACACTGAGTGATTATCCTGTCTATCTGTTGGATCAGTGGCAGGCAGCACTTGGTTGGTTCTGCTGTTTGTCACTGATGGCTTCGCTGGTTGGATTCGCCTACTTCCTGAAGGAGACCCCCGCCCACCCGTCTCTGCCTCATGCTGTGTATCAGGGGCTCCACAGACCAGTCTGGGCCCTGACTGTGAGCTGGATCATACTGGCCTGTGAGGAAGGCTACGGAGGTATAAAAAAATAATAGTAATAAAATCGCCTCTTTATTCAAACATAAAAAAGTTTGAGAATTCTGTATTTAAAACTCCTGATGATGTTTGTAAAAGATTACACTACAATATCAGTTCAATACTCAGCAATTTTCAGACCGTTTTTTCCCCCTTATTCTGCTCCACTTCTTGTTTTCATGCTTCTGTTTTCTCAGGTTTTATCAAAGAGCTTTTATCATTTAGTTTCTGGGTTCCTGTTTCCAACATTAGCTTCGCCTGCTACCTGATTCATCCCGTCTTCATCATCCTCTACAACGGCCTGCAGGAGACTCCAATCCACTACTCTGACATCAACTTTGTAAGTGAGCATTTCACCTTATTGATTTAATCTGGTAGCCTATAATTGATTCTTCACACCTTTGGCCATCCGCAGATGTACCTGTTCCTCGGCCACCTGGTGCTGACGCTGGTGGTGAGCTGTGCGCTCACGGTGTTAGTGGAGAAGCCCTTCCTCTTCCTGAAATGGAGCAGCAAGTAGAGAAAAACCAATCAGGATCTAATAATAACGATAATAATAATATCAAATAAACAAAAAGTACTACCCCATAGGATGTTGTGGCTCCTGTGTAAACAGTTCTGTAAAAATGAACATATTCTCTGTGATGATTGAGCGAATCGGTTTAGTTTTTATGACCAGGCTTGGTTTCCAGAAATGGAACGTGCCTTTTAACATGCCTGTGGTACTACAGTGTGTGTAGTTCACACATGCAACTAACATGTTTCTTTCTCCATCCTTGTGTGGTGTTTATGTTTAAAATAAATTAAAACACAGAAAGAAAAGTCCCATACAGAAATAATATCTTTGACCTACTGTATATTCAACTGTTTATTGTTTTAAGAATTTATTTTTTAAGGGAGAGAGCTAAAGCTGCGACAGCAAAACCCCTTCCTGTGCCCGGCGCCACTCTTTAACGTCTTTCCTGTATTTAGTTCTGATGCCAGCGAATACAAACAACTTGGGACCATAACGTCACCACACCTTTTCCCGACACCAGATCACAATCATTTCACACGCTGAGACTGAGCTGGTGAGATCACAGCAGAGGTGACGCAGAACACGTTCAGTTACGCTGCGTCTCAGGCATTTAAGTCAGCTGAACAACTTATTGTGAGGAACCTGGAAGAAATCCCTCGGTCTCCTCGCTGCTGTTTGTCTCTGTGACATTCACACACACGCACACACACACACTCCTGGTTATTTTAATCAGTGTTAAAGTGATGAAATCAACACGATGAAACACTTCTGGTGCGTCACCAAGGAGGTTAGTATAACATGTCTGATGCTGTGATGATGACAAAAGACATAATTTATTTTGACCTTCAGGTTTTAGGTCCCATTGAGCGTTCAGCGGGTTTTGATTGATGCCAGCTCAGTTCATCTGTTGCGGCACTCCTGCATCATTTAGCTGCTTTTCTCACACTCAAACAAACTGCGGTTGCGTGTCACGTGTGGGTCACAGTTTTCCACCTTGTGTTGTCCTGGGAGACTTGAAAAGGAGTCCAGACACCATGCAGGCAGTCTGTATAACAACACGGCCTAAAAATACATCTTGCTTTGGTAAGACGACACGTTTTTTTTTATTAACTGCAGGGAGGACGGGAGGGCATGTCAGCTTCAGAAGCTCGTAACAACATGTTCGACATGACTGAGAACATTAAGGCTGCGTTCAAATGTTCCACAACAACCTTGTTCCAGCAGCTTGTTTTGGGAAAAAAAAATTTTTTTTTCAATCATTTTTAAGAAATACTAAGTTTGGTTGGCAGATTCTGAAATATATTAGTTGCTCCTAAACATTCATTTAGTTTGTCCTAAAATCCTTTGAATGTTTTATCTTCATTTGTAAAATAAAAGAGACAATTTCAAGAAGGAACTTACAACTCTATGACAGTAGTGGTATTTGGCTAATTTCATGAGGTCCTGCAATTGATTTAATGTACTTTCCCAAACTTTTCGGCTTTAGACCAACAAAATCAACACAAACAGCACAATCAGTCGTTACAAATATTTTTGTTCCATTTATTTATGTCTTGTAAAAAGTATACCAAAACCCTCTTGTTAGCAATCATTGTAAGGCTCAAATAAAACTTCAGAGTTCATCTCAGGACCCCCTCACTTGGTGTTTAATGTGGGGTCCTGACCTCAGCTTTAGATGCCACTAGTCTAAGTTCAAGTTCGCGTTCAAGTTTATTTATAAGGCACATTTTAAACAACTGCTGTTGGCTAAAGTGCTGCACATAAAATATTAAGAAGGTAAAAACAAAGCTCAAAAGACCACAAAGCAAACAACAACAATAAAATTTGGTCAAACAAATAAAACTATAAAACTATAATAATAAAACAAGACAACAGCAACATGATGGAAACATTTCAACTCTAATGCTGAAATAAAAGCCAAAGAGTACATATGTGCTTTAAGATAAGATTTAAAAACACTGAGAGTTGAAGCTCAGATTTACACTGGAACTTTGTTATGCATATAATGCATTTCCCAGCCTTTTACCTTTTGCCTTTTATCCCATCCCTTACCTCAATCCTAACATCATGTTTTGAAAACAAAAAAGAGGCAGAACCAAGAGGTATAGTCGGCCCTGATTTTTACATCTCGTTATTGCAAAAACACACAATTATATTTTGTGGAATTCTTATTATTATTAATTATTTTTCAAAAAAAGAGCTGAGAAAATGCTGTTTCATTGAAAGTTTTTGTTGCTAAATAGTTTTTCTTTACTGTGTGCTGATTTTTAAACAAAAAAAACTGTATTTAGTGGTCATTTGTACTCAGATATAAAACTTTTTCAGCTTTTACTTTTAGATGGGAGGAAACGAGGAAGCAACAGGGTGAAGAACAAAGGTTTGGTCTTGGCATTTTCTAATACGCTGATTCTGGCTTTATTATATTATTATTGGATTGAACCAACTAGTTGAAATGAATTGGATTTATGATTTGCTTGTTACTGCTTTTTATTATGCCTTGAATATGTTTTTGTTGTGAACTGGCAATATATAAATTAACAAAACTAAATTGAATTGAACTGAATAAATTGAGTCAAATCATTTTAATAACAAAAGAAACAATAAATCTGTCTTTATTGCTTTAGTTGCTAATGAAACATATTGTTGCTTTGTAATTAAAAGACAGCTAATGTAAGAAATATGAGCCTCAATGTTACATATTATTATATCGTTTTTTTTAGATTATATAGTATCATTAAGCTGTAACTTTTACAGGTTCTCTTTTTGTTGTTCTGTTTGTACTTAATTGTACTAAAATATCTACAGTAATCATTGCTAAACTACTATTAAGACCCTAAGTATTAATAGTAGGATCTATTAAGTAAAATGTCAGAGTCAATTTATTTGTATTTTTTAAATTTTTTTGCATGAGTCGAAAACCTCCTGGGCTCAACTAAGAATTGATGACAAAACTGGCTCAGTAAAAAAGTCAGCCATCTTTGAAACAGCCTGTAGGTATAACGTATCGAGTTTTAAATGTTCAGGATCAGCACATGTCTACAATATCAGGTAGCTGACTTTGTACTTGCGGGGGACAACATCCAAAAATAGCCCCACACCCCGAGACTGTGCTTGAAGTCCTACATCATGGCTCTATAACCTCAAGCACACCACTATGAAATAGGTACGTACTATTTGCATGGCTGGAAATCCCCCTTACGGACTAGACAACTGTTTTAATGCCTCGAGTAATAATTATAATACTTTAATCAGCAAGGATTTATCTGCGAGGCAGCTTGTCATTCAGTTGTGGCTTTGGTTGGTGAATATAAATGTTGTCTTCTGACGAGCTGAAACAAACACTCTGCCTGACTCACAGGACACATTTTACTGAGCATCAGCATGAATTCCTTTGATTAAATAAAAAAAAAAAGTTTAATACAGTGGTTCAAATTTCAAACATCTTGCTTGTGAGACAGTTTTATACTGTGTTTCTTGAGCTTTCACCTATAAAACTTTAAAAAGCAATAAGTTTTAAGGGTGTAACTGAGGATATATTTATTGAAAAGTGAATGTTTATTAGACAAATGTTCACTATCATTAGGGTGAGCGCTTTTCTGTTTCTGTGTATTTTTCAGCCCTAAAACAGACCGTCTGAGTCAGTTTACTTTCACTAGGCAGGACGTGTATTTCATGGTAAACATTTGAGGCTGGAGTGTTTGACAAAGTGTCCTTCATGGAGCTGAAATGTGACAAATGCAGGTCAGAAGGGAAGATGAGCTGGTATTTTTCCAGTATCTCTGCCACCAGATTCCATCTTGTATTTCAGGGTGCGTGTTTTCAAGCCTCCACCTTCAGAGCTTCACATGAGGCCCCCGCACACGTGACCCCAATCCCAAAGGTTGTTTGGACACTGACATGTAAATAAAACAGGATGAAAATGAGACCAAATATTAAATGTGCAGATAGTTTTTTAATGTTCAATAATTGCTGGTTGTAACATGACTCTTTTTTTGGTTTGTTATTAAAGAAAAAAATGGGAAATGATTTGTTGATTTGTGACAAATTTACGAAAAAATGCAAGAATTTTCTTGAATTACAAGTACATTATATCAATTAGGCTGCTGTACACTTTAAAAAAATCTTCTTGTTGTCAGTGTCTGTTTTATTTTGTCATCACTACAAACAACAAAAACTGCACCAAACTACTGTACAGCAAAAATTCACAAACATTAAAAAAATTAAATATCTAAAAACAGCACTGATTATTTTAATTTTGCACATTTCAGAAAAGAGAGCATTTCCATCTCCATCTTGATGTTTCATTTTCTCTCAGCAGCAAAAATAGAAACTCAGGAGTGTAATCTTTAGCTGACAGCTGCCTCACAGCAGTTTTATCTACAAAGTAACAGCAAAAGGAAGGTTTCATTTGACAAAGTGTGTGAAAGGTCTCTTGAAAATCCCTAAAATAAACTCAACATGCCACTAACTCGATTGTTTCCTGCAGCTTAGATAAAAATATCACCAAAAGTGACAGCTAGAGGGAGACGGTGGGCTTTGATTTAAGTGCTTCAAGGGGATAGGTTTACTTGTGAGCGTCGAGAGTTTATTTATGTTGTTCGGTTGAGAACTTCTTTTGGTCAGAGATAATCTTATGTGTTTCCTTTTCAGGTGTGAATCTCAAAAATAAAAGCTGTATTGAAAAGATGGAAAGATGCTGAAAAAAAAAAGGGAAGTAAAAAGTTAATCTGTGCAGGCAGAAGTTGATCCCAAAACTGCTTAAGTTGCTGTTTGACCGCTGGATTCTGCTTTCTGACTGAAGCACAGTCCGGTTCCCGATGGATCCCTCACTCCTTTACCCAGACGACCAAACACCAGCTCCCACAGTCTGTCAGAGTGGGGATTCACACATTGTTTCTGTTTTGTTGTCTGCACATGAACCAGGGACAGAGACTGAATCTGGGCTCTTAGACGTGACTGATGAATCTACACTAAACGCTTCCACTGACGCAAATAGTTTAAAGTGCTTGCCGCACAGCTGTCATGGCTCACAATATTTTTCAGTTTGCTTAGAGCCTTTACTGAGGAATGATACGAAGGAACACAGGTGTTTGAATTCACCAGAGCCTGAAAGTGAAGCGTCGCCTCTTTTGCCTCGTGACTTCCTTCCAGTTCAGTCCTCTTCTGCAGAGTCTGAGGTAAAACAAGAACCACCACCCTCCTTCTCTCACACAAAGGTAGTTACTTCACCTGAATCTTCTAAGGATGTACGACCCAGATCTGAGGCTTTGACGAAACCGCCTCTCACTGTGCCTTTCTCTACCTCCAGCTTCAGTTTTGAACGCACTTCTTACTTTAGATCGTTATCAGCTCAGTCTGATAGTTTAGACAGTGATGCAATGGTAGGACCCATGTCAGACCTTTATATTTTTGAAGGTGACACACATGGCTTCATCCTCAGCCAAACTGTAGATCCCAGTGAGATTACACCCCCTGAATACCTGCCATTATCACAAACAGAAATGGAGAAGGCAGACCATGACTGTAGTCCAAATGTCCTGATGTGTGATTCAGAAGGCATTGTGTCACAATGCCATCACGGCTTTAGTGAGGAACAAGCTATAGAGAACAACTTGTCAGAGGTGAGTCAACATGAAGAGTTACGACCACCTGCTGCAGATGCCTGGGAGGTGGAGCTGGTGTCGGTAAGTGGTGTGAGATCAGCGAAAGCAGAGGTCGCTGATTTAAGCCTCCATCTGCAGCGCAGCGACAGCCCAGTCGAACTCTGGGTGGACGCACATCAGGATCTGACAGGCGAGGGCGAAGAAGACGTGGAGGTCTTGGACAAAGCGAGTCATCTTATGATGCAAGAACATCAGGTGTCAGATTACAGCAATGACAGCAAGAGGATTGGCTGCTCCATCGATGACTCTAAAGGTTGGGGACCACCGATTAAGAGGTGGTCATCAGTGGACAGCTGGGCAACTGCACTCTCAGACTGGACTGAGATCGTCGAGGATCCATCAGAAGATATTGCAGCTGCCTTCGCAGAGATAGGAGCTGAGATAGACGCTTTGACACAATCACTAGACAAGTTGAATGCTCACACAGAGTCGGATACTCTGCAAGAAAATCTAAAAACAACAGAGCAGGAAGGAGCTCAGGAGAATATGGGTGTTCAGGATCCAAATCTAAAGACCCAAAGTATCCCAGAGAGCTCCATTCACTCCGACCAGAGCTGTCTCCCCTTGGGCCTTGAAGCAAGAGGACCTGAACATCAGGACAACAGTAATTCAAAGATTGTTGAATCCTCATGTGACCCAGAAAACACCACAGAAGGAGAACGGAAGCTTGCAGAGCTTCCATTTGTGGGTTCACCCAGGGTGACAGTGGCCTTTTCTGAAGGGTACTCAACAGATATGACTGAGATCGCTCTGAGGACTGTAAATGCTTCTTGCTCTGGTTTGGATCTTTCTCAGTCTGATGGATATTTAAAGACCTTTGAGGATGATATTTTCCTGAGCAGTGAAGCCCATCCAATCAAACTGAATATAACAGAAGACACAGATTTGATCATTCATCCAGAGCTGGTATTTAAAAAGGTAAGATGACATGTTCTTTTAATTCTATTATAAAACTGAAAAAAAAAATATTCTGTGTAGATTAATGTAAAATGCATCAATCATAACATGTGTTGCATCATAACTATAAAGATGGCTCAGACACACTCGTCACGTCAGGACACACTGCTCTCTCTGAGGTAGAGAAGGTGGAAACATTCACCCTTTATACAAGAGTGATCAGATTGACATCGCTGGCAGACAGACAAATTTGTCATGCATTTAGGAAACAGAGCCAGAACATTAAGAGACATTCCCTCTCTTGTCCTTGTGATTTCTGCCATACCTGCAGTACTCATAACCAGCCGGTCACGTATCCCACCTCTCACATGAGACTCACAAGTATTGTCAACTTGTTTTGAGTGGGAGCCATTTGGGACTTGCACCTTAGCCTTGCATTATTGGATAAGCCCTTTGGCTTCTGTCTCAAAGGCTGACAGACTGGAGGAATCAGAAGTGGCAGAGGGGAAGGCTTCAGACAGACAGAAATGGCATCTAATAATAGCTGATAGTTCAATGATAATAGCATACATCTGTGACATGTCAGGGAGGAGGGGTGAGAGGTGAGCACAGCTGAGGACTGAAACACGACTCTTCCTTGCTCTGTCTCTCTCTTTTGCGCCCTTTAACACGGCTGCTCCAGCCACACCTCACTTTTAAAAACCTAAGGTTGGGAAGCTGGAGGGTCCTCAAGCTGAGAAGACAGAGAAGAGTCACTTAGGTTGGTGCCAAAGGCAAATCTGTGCTATAGCTGATTATATGGACAGTGGGATCTTATATAGAAGCATGAATTTTTTTAAACTACTACTTGATGGCTGTATAGACAGGTATGTGTTGTACATGAAACTTAGAAATCTGAATTATTTAAATATATGATATTTTTTAATTTTACAACCCTATTTTAACAGCGTTATGGTTTTTTATTGTCTTTTTTGTTATTATCTATACTGAACATAGGCAATTTAAATAATTTTGAAGTCACAGAAATGTTCAAATTCCTTAAAAATATTCATAGTTTTTAATGTCATTTGTCTGTTTTCATTGCCAGCCTTGTGGAGATGGACTGTGTCAAGTGACCGATGAATGCAGCTTGTCACAGCGAGGCTCAGTGGACGAGCAGGAGGTTACTTTTGAAGGAAACACGTGTCCCACAGATCCTGATATCTTCAACAGACTTTCTCCAACAAACCCAGGTGTGGACAGACAGGTTTATCCTTACACAGATGAGTGGTTTAACGCTTTGCCAGATCTTCTCGGCGAAAGCCAGGTTGAGTTACAATTGGGGAGTTTTGGGTTTACTACTCACTTAGCCCCTCACAGCAGTGACTCTTCTTTCATCGGTCAAACAAGCAGCAGTTCGGAAGCTGATCAGACTCAAATCGACTGCTTGGGTTGTGATCATGTACAATGCTCGACTCCCTGCTCGAGTCCGGATGGAGTTACTGACAAACCATTTGAGGAAGGCGATGAGGAGCTGATTCTTAAAAAGCAGAATACAATAATCCCCACTGAGAAGCCTTCACCAGATGGAGTACAGGAGCCACACACCAAAAACACCAAACAGAGTTTCCTCACTGTAACAGAGGAGATCACTAATCTCAGTCGAGAACTAGTAAACTTTGCTTTTTTACCTCTAGATCATTTTGTCATCTCCGAGAATAACCGCGTTGCATACTTCACTTTAGATATAGATGATCCCTTTATACCCAGGCCAGCTACACCCACTTTTAAACCTACAGAACTTGAAGGGCTAGAGTTGAAGATGCCCCACAAAACTCATAAGAATCCTGCAGAGAGCAAAGCACGCTCCAAAAAGGAGAAATCTGGTGGTCACCATCACAGTGGGCAGGCTCACAAAAAACAAGAGAACACACCCCATCATGTTTCCACGCAGCAGACCTGCAAACAGCAGGAAAGTCGTCCCACAACAGGAGAAAGTCACATTATTGAGAACAGCGAAGCTGGGATTGAGGTCAAGGATGCTAAAATTGTGATTGAGACCAGCACAGGAGGGGCTGAGAAGAAGCCGCATGGCAAGAAGAAAAAGAAACATGGTCAGGGTGCGACTGTCAAGAGTGAAGGGGAGCCATCAGTTGACGTGGGCAATGGAGCAAAACCAAAAACTACAATGGGAAGGGTGGATATGTTTGAGGCCAAGCTTGGGGCCAAAACCGGGAAGGCTCAGAGGGACGGTAATCAGTCAGTTAGTGCTGAGAAAAAGTCCAAGCAACCGGAGGAAAAAGTGCCCCAGGAAGAACAACCTCTGCCCCACACAGATCACAAAAACTTCCAGACAAAAAATTCCCACTCTTCAAATGACAAGGTCATCAAAAGGAGGCGGATGTCAGGAGATAAATTTGGAAAAATCGTCAGTGCTTTGGAGTCTAAACTACCAAAGACAGTTGCTTCAGTGAAACCAAAAGAAGAGGAGAGCCAGGGGAATGTCGGAGTAGCTCGCAAGAAGCCGTACAGCGAGGTGGTCAAACAGAAAATACCACCACCAAAGGAAGGTGAGGAGACTTATCGAGCAGTTTTTTCTCTGTTTGAGAGCCGTTTGTGTTCATACAGTGCATCATCTCATCTGTCGTCATAAACATCCTGATTTCTGCAGATCCTAAGGTGGTGCAGCCTATCCAGGCAGCCTCTGTGAGCGGGGACCCTCAGAGTCTCTGTCTGTGGTGCCAATTTGCTGCAGTCCACTCAGACTACACCGTGACCTGGAGCAGAGAGGGGACCGTCCTGGCTGAGAGCAAAAGAAGGTATTCACATTCACTTTGCAGGATTACCATGGGAATTAATATAATGAGTCAGTTTCTGAAACTGATTTAACAATCTAACATGTGCCCAACACGTTCAACCGATCAATTATGAAAAGATGTCTGGTACACTTTTAGCGTGGGTGAAATGAGTGGCAGTCGTTTCTGCCCATCAAATATTAGATTTCATGTATCCCCACAGGCTGTTACTCCTTCCTTTTTTCAGCTATGTGTTCCAGCTTCCGTGCCTCTCCTAATGTGTGGTGTTACATTTCTTTACGAGGTTCTCAGCCTCCTTAAACGTTCCCCTTCTCTGGTTAAAGTTCAGTCCCTGTCTCCATGCAGGAAGTTGAAGTTATGATGTCACAAAATGTAGAAATATCACAATAATATCTGTGAACGAATGTTTCTAACTGCGAACACAGATAAAAGGAAATCTAACTATCTAAACAGGCCAGGCTAACCAGGGAAACAGAAAAAACAGATGACTAAAAGTATCTGATGAACTGAAAAGGCTATGGCAGAAATAAAATACGGAAACATACTGATAAACATGGATCTACAGAAAAGTGAAACAAGAAAAAGAGCAGAACAAAGTCCATAAAACCCCCAAACAGTGACAAGTCTGAAAGACCAAAGTGGATTGCTGCTGTCTTAAAATGACACCAATCTCAAAGGTTTCTTGGCAAACCATGTAAATGTTATTTTCTAAACCTGCACATTGCAGTCAATCTCATTTTAAGAAAAATTCAATGGTTACTTTCAGGCGCAAATAGCAGCAGCAAAACTGTTATAATATTTCTGCTGGAATAACTGTAATGCAGAATTTAAAGAAATATTAGAGTTTCTAAATCAGCATTAGCAAGGACCGCTATGAAGCCTTTAAGACTGGAGTCATTTTATCTATGAAGCAAACAAGTTTTTGTCTTGGCTCTGCTCTGATGAACTGTTCGCTCATGAATCCATCAGAATTTCTTTTTCCTGTCTACAACAGGTAAGATGGTAATTGTTCACAGCCCTATTTACATAACCCCACTTTAAAAGATTTGAACCATAATTCTTTGCGAGACGGTGAGAGAAATTAACGCTGTGCATTTTACTTCCTTTGATGGTCAGTTTATTTTTAAGGGGTTGAATGTAATATACTACATGTTGTAAACTAGTTGGAAAATCCAACAAGAGTACATTACAGAGCTTCTTTGATTTTTAAATATTTATTTTTACCTTTTTTTTGCTTTACCTTGTAACTAAATAAGGCAAAGCTGAAAATTTTGATGAACAGTAACAAATTCCCCTGTATCCGAGATTTCCATCTATTCATTATTTAAGCAAAAAAAAAGTCAATTACTGCCACAGTGCTACACCTAATTTCTAAAAATACTAATAAAAAATCACCTTTTTCACTTGCCTACTGTTGGGGACAATCTTGTATAGAAGTTGTATTTGTTCTTCGAGTGACTACTCAGAGGTTTGAACGTTGCTTTTTGTAACCCTGCACCTTTTTATGAAGTGCAGGGGATGAGAGCAGAGTGACGCTGAACATCACCAACGCCACCCACAAAGACCTGGGCAGGTTCGAGTGTCGGCTCAGCAGCTCACATGGTGCGGTCACCCTGGACTACCTGCTCACATATGAAGGTAAAAGAAAACGTTAACTGTAGAACCACTGAACAAGAAAACAAATGTTAAATTCTGGGGTTTTTTCTCTCATTATATTTTAGTTCTCAGTGAAATTGTCATCCCTGCATCTCCAAAGATCATTTCATGTGAGTACTAACCAACAAAGTATAAAGTTTTCCTCAAAAGCCAAATAACATATTCATGTTTTCTTCTCCCAGCTCCAGCTGTAGACGTGTCCAGTGAAGAAGAGGATGCCCACTTTTCCAAGCTCTTTTTCAGGGAGGATTTTCTCTCAGAGCAGTACTTCGGAGAGAACCATCCCATCAGCATCATCACTGAAAAAGATCACTTCGGAGAGGGGATGCATCGGCGAGCTTTCCGGACCACGCTGAAGGCAGGTCAGATACCCCTGCTGGTACCCGGACACGCCTGTGTGCTCAAGGTGCACAACTCTATCAGCTATGGGACCAAGAACAACGACGAGCTCGTTCAGAAAAACTTCAATCTGGCTGTAGAGGTGAGAGCTGATACTGGTGATGCTCTTTCTGCCAGACTGACAGAAATTGAATCAAAAATTGTGCTTCCAAACTGTAGTTTACGTCTAAAAGGCTTGGGGAAATAGCCTTATATTTTATTTATTTTGCTTTGTAGGAGTGTCAGGTCCAGAACACAGCGAGGGAGTACATCAAGGCCTACACCTCCGCTGCTCAGTCCGTCGATGCCTTCGGAGACGTCCCAGAGTGAGTGGCAGACTCATCAAACCTAGAAACAGCCTGTTGATTCTCTTCTACATCATGTGGCTTTCTTTTGTGCACCCCCCCCAGGATTATTCCCATCTACCTGGTTCACCGTCCATCCAACGACGTGCCCTACGCCACACTGGAAGAGGAGCTAATTGGTGACTTTGTCAAGTATTCGGTCAAGGATGGCAAAGAGATCAACCTGATGAGACGCGACTCAGAGCCGGGGCAGAAATGCTGCGCTTTCCAGCACTGGGTCTACCAAAACACTGAGGGCAATCTGCTGGTCACTGACATGCAAGGTCAGGGGAACAGAAACCAAATGATTGCACAAGGTGTCATTTTGCAGAGGGCTAAAACTTTGTCTGGTTTATTCTCAGGTGTTGGCATGAAGCTCACAGATGTGGGAATAGCAACCTGTAAAAAAGGGTGAGTATTTCTCTTTACTTTCATACAGGAGGTGCAAATTGTTACACTAGGAGTGATAACTTAATGTTGCTTTTTGCTGCAGATACAAGGGGTTCAAAGGAAACTGTGCCACCTCTTTTATTGACCAGTTCAAAGCTTTGCATCAGTGCAACAAGTACTGTGAGATCCTGGGGCTCAGCTCTCTTCAGCCCAAACCCAAAAAGGCCTCGGCTGCTCCCAAACCTAAGCCCCAACCCTCTGCTGCTCCCAAGAAGAAAATATTTGGGCCAACAGTGAAGGGCAAGTCCTAATAAATGAGTAAAATTGGGACTTTTTAGACTCTCTCCTTACACTCTTCGGACCTCGTGCTGCAGAGGCCTTCAAGGAGGAACCAGTCTGGGGAGCAAAAGGCTGAATGACTCTGAAACACAACTGCTGTTTAATCTCAACACTTGATAAACATCATGTATTTATTTATTTTTTTATGAAGATTTCACCTGAGACCTGAGTTTGTGAAAAGCTGAGCTTAATGAGTTCATTCACAGTGATGAACTGTCACGTCTTAGACAGACTCAGTGATGGAATGCAAGGATTTTATTTTTCTAGACAGATGTTTGCTTTCTTTTTCTACTCTTGTTGATGTTTTCAGACTGTAAGCTCATTAAATTAATGAGCAGATTGACTGATTGATTTGAGGAAATGTCTTTAAAGTAGTTTGTACGAGAGTTTGATTTATACGTATTTGGTTTGCAAGGATGAATCACAATATGTGCAGTCATGTAAGATAAAACTTATTTTTAGTGGAACTCAGGATGAGTTCACTTTTATATTCAATCCAAGGACATTGTAGCCATTTAAAGCTTATAAAAGTTAGGTCTTTAACTGTATTTCTGGAAAAATGTGAACAGTTATTCTTGTATAATAATAATATTTTATGCCATTTTCCCTGCTACGTTGTTTTCAAATGTTTTCAAATTTCAAATCTTTCAAATGTGTTAAACTGCACTAGTTGATGCTTCTGGAGGTCAGTATGTGCAATGTGAAAGACATGTAATCACACACTAACATGAGGTAATCTAGTTAAACACACTTCCTTAACTGTCCTGCTTTCACTGCAGCCCTTTAAATACGAATCAAACTGCAGACAAGAGGCTCATGTTTGTCTAAAAAGACAGAAAATATTGGATTTTTGTTGCTAAAGACAGAAATGAAGAAGAAATGTTAATTTCGTAGTTGCATATTGCCCGCCGCAATTTAAGTCAAAGTTTAAAACATAACTCTCATGTGATATTTTAGCGTTGAAAGTATGTTTTGCAGATGACGCTCAGCTACAGCCACACTTAATTTTAGCTCAATGTCTCTAAAAATGACTTAGTTATAGCCATGTTTGTGTTTGCTAAGGTCGATTAGCTGTGGCAGCCATCTTAAATTGGGTTGACACCTAAAGGTAATCAGTTGTGGATGTACATCCAGTATTTTACTTTCTGACAGTTTTGTTAAAATCCATCCAGTAGTTCATAAAATATTTTGCTAACAGACAAACAAGCAAACACACACGATTACAGTAATTATCTAACTGACCGTCTGTTTTGGCCGTAATTACATGAAGTTGGCTTCGTGTGCTTGTATTTCTTGTAGTGGGACAGATGTGATAAATTGGGGATTTACGATGATCAAATAACTAAAATAACTGTCATTTATGAAATATTAATGTGTGTTATTTAATCTCTGAGAATGGGGTCGTGTGAACATCCACTCTATGGCAACAAGCAGAAACAAATATTGTTTATTACTGGCATGAAAAATGAAACCTGGAGGCATTAAAGAAGATGGCATGTTTACACACTGAAAGCACTGAAATGACTGGGAGCAGTCTCCTTTTTTTTTTTTTTTTTACAGTAACCTTTTCCAGAATCTAAATAATGTCTCAAATGCAAAAATATATGAGTCATTTGAAGATTGTGGACATCGTGTTTCAACACAACTTCCATTTCTGTCTCCTCTGCGCCGGTGTAACGTGTCGCGAGCTGTCACCACCTTTGACACATGAGCACACATGCGTACAGCAGGGAAAAAAATAACCAAACGGAAAGTAGGTATTAGACAGAAGCTTCGAAACACCCAAGACAAACTCGTCGGAGGCAGAAATCCGGAAGTGATGGAACACGCCGAGGCCCATTTCACACTGTAGCTATTTAGTGTGATAATGGCGTTTGATAGACAGGAAACAAACACCATTGTCACACTCCACAGCTCAGGAGGACAAGATCCGCTGTAGATGTTGCAGGTGGACCGGCTGGTGGATGGATGGATGGATGACCTGGAGAAATAAAGAAAAAAAAGGAATTTGTTGCATTCAGGAAACACTGAAAGAGTCTAATGCACATCCATGTTTAATGTGCTTTCTAGAGGAAAACAAATGCATTTTGTCAAAGTTATTTCAGATTTTAAAATATATATTTAAAGAAAGGGCAAAATGAAAGCAGAAAAACAAGCGGCAGCACATGTTAGGCTTATTCAACATGTCCAAAGTCCAGTCGTGTTGCTTTTGTTACTGATTGTGGGGAAAACTGCAGCTGTGTGAGCTTTTGTGTGTGTGTGTGTGAGGCAGCTCAAACCAGTTCAGACCACATTTCACGCAAACCTGAAAAATTTAAATATTCATTCAGATCATGCTTTTGGCAATAATAAAAACCCTCAAAGCTGCTGATTTTAACAGAATTCCTCAGTAAATTGGAGTTGATGAGAAGATTAAAGGTTGTAAGAGACCTGCTTCAGGATGACACCGACTCACCTCAGGTTTCAAAGCTCTCCCAGCTTCATCCGTTCAGCAGCAGTCTTGTCTTCTGCTCACCCCGCTGTCCTCCGTGCCATGTGTCGGTAATGTCGGTTTAAGTCCAGAGGTGCGTCCGCAGCTGCTTGGGTTCATGGGGTGAGACGTGGTGATTTTGGGTCAGGAGCCGTCCTGTTCCGAGTCTTTATGTAGACAGAGCAGAGTTTGGACAAACAGCCAGTTGCACATTAGTGATAAGCTACAGGGGAAGTATTGATCGACCCTGACCAGAGGTAGAGGGTGAAGGGTGGAGGAGGGGGAGACCAAAAAAAAAAAAGTTGCCCTGTGCAGTTGGGACCTTAAGACTGAGGGGTCAAAGTGGGCCGCAGCTAACAAACAAACTAATGAGAAGGAGGCTCCTCGCAGAAGATATCATGAATGTTATAATGTTTGGTTGAAAGGAAGAGGGAAAAGCCAGCAGAGGGCCAGGAGGCATGTGTTTAATTAAAAGGAAATTTCAGATCTTCTAACTCGGGGTTTTATGCCAAAAGTTATGAAGAGTTGACATCTTCCTCTTACCTAGTGTAGAAAAATCTTTGAATGATCTCAGTTTGGAGAAGTGAAGTATCATTCTGACTGAAAAGAGGAGCTAACGGTGGATCGAAGCAGGGCCAAAGTGGAGTGCTGCCATCTTAAACCAGCTCCAATCACAAATATTTATTGAAGTTCATGTGAACTATATTTTATAAACCTTCACACCTTCATCAAGGTCACATCACATGAATATTTACATAAAGATATATTGCTATTTACAAATGCAGCTAGCTGTAGCACATTCGGTGCAGCCTTTGACTCCTCTAATATTTTTGTTGGAATAATCATGGAATGCAAAGTTGACGGAGATGTAAAGGTTCATGTGAAGGAGTTTGTATAAATGCTCTGAAACCTTTTCAACTGGAGATTCAGAAAGCCAGCAACCCATTTTTGACCTTGGCTCCACACAGACTAGCTGATGGCTTATTGCTTCAGTCAGAATCAAACACTATTTCTCTAAACTGCGGCCTTTCAAAGAGCTATCTGCAACAGGTAAGATGATTTGTTCTTACCCTGTCCACAAAACCCCAGATCAAACGAACTGAACTATTTGTTGAGCACGGTAAAGTCTAAATTTCTCAGAGTGGAATTCTTGTAAATCTTAAGATAAATAATAAAAAAATGCTTGCAAACAAATGCTATCTCCAAATATAAAGAGACAAACTGTAAAAGTTAAATTTGATAACTTTTATCCTTGCTTGGCTCAATATAATAAAGTTTTCTCTTTAACTTTTATATACAGTTTATATATGTTTTATAGATAGATAGATAGATAGATAGATAGATAGATAGATAGATAGATAGATAGATAGATAGATAGATAGATAGATAGATAGATAGATAGATAGATAGATAGATAGATAGATAGATAGATAGATAGATAGATAGATAGATAGATAGATAGATAGATAGATAGATAGAGTAAAAGTATGTTAGCTTTTATGCTGTAGTCTTTCAAAGACATAAGAAAACCTAAACCCATATTCTAACACCATTATTTTATCTTGTGAAAATCAGTTATTTATTGATTAAATATTTATTTTCTTGACCAAGTTAGCAGTTAGAGTTCTTTCGACCTAAAGAAGTGCTGGCTCTCATTTTGTTTGTGACCAGATGGAGGGTAGGAGGGCTTGATAAAATGTCCCCGGACAGGCCAGGCGGCTTTTATTTGCTCGTCCTTGGAGCTGATAACTCTTAGATTGCCTGTGTGAATGAACTGAGGTCCCTTCACCACACCGGACCATGTGCACATGCACACAGCACAAAGAAAGACACGGTGGGTTGTAGATTTCACTCATGTCCAAACACAAAGACGCATATGTGGAAAAAGTGAAAAATCAGGATGCTTTTACGATATGGATGAATTAATGGACTTTAACTTAAAAAAAGGTAGCAGTTTACTTGGGATCCAATAAAACAAATAAATTAAACAAGAGCACTAGCTACAGAAACACAAAGATGTGTGATCATCTCATAAAAATAGCACAGCATAACAGAGATTCATCAACTAAATCTAAGCATTTTAAATTTTATTTACTTTGTTGAAATTCAGCACATATTTATAAATCCAGCCCTTAATCCCTCAGAGGATAAACCTTTTCAGTGGTGAAAGATGTGAATTTATTTCACAAAACTCTGTCAGCTCATCCAACGCTCGTACTTCATTCTTTTATGAAATAAATTAAACTGAGATGGTCTTGAAATCGTTAATCAGTCCACGTAGTTCACATCTAATATAAATTCTTGAGCTTTTGTCTGTCAGAAGAACATTTTAGCTTGTTTTAATCTTTTTCTGCTTCTTATTTGGAAAAAAAAAGATACATTTTCAATAACATTCAAAATGTTTTGATTAGTATTTTTTTGTTAGTGTGACAAAAATGTTTTTTTTTAGTTATGTAGTATTAAAATTAAAATTGATAATAATTATAAAATTGACTGACAGAGACTCTTCTTTTTACTCCATATTTTGTATTAAGTATTTCTTCATGTGTATTCTTTTTAGTGGAAAGTGTTTCTATTTTTTGGTAGCAAAAGAAAAAACAAATCTTACAACTTCTCATTAGTTCAGCTTTTGATTTATTTATGTATTTACTGTCTAATATTACATTGTATGTTTATTTATTTTAATTCCTGATAACTTCACTTATCAGCATCTTAGGCAATGAAATTTAACTAAATACAACTTCAGTCATAAATTTTAACTGTTGTTTTTACTTTGTTAAACCAAGTATTGTACTGAGACTTTACTGTGCTATGATTAGTTTGTGCAGTTTTAATAAATTCAGGTCAGAATATTTTGTGTCTGACATTTATGTTGTAGCAGTAGTACTTTAAAAGGTAAAATATGTACTAAACCTAAAAAAGTATGAGTCTGTGTGGAGTAGAACTTACAGATCTTCAAAAGTCGGATAAATTAAAAAGCCTTTTCATATTTCTTTTATATATTTTATGCAGAAATCAGTGAGGTAAATGAAATGGTGTTGATAAGTACAACTACAAGCACAGGTTTACAGTAAGGATGATTCTGCTTAAAATTCAAACTTCACCCTAACAAGATGTTTAGACACGTCAGAAGTAAGACATTACAATCCATCGGGGTACCTTAAGGATGTGTGCTCGGTCCTTCACTTTTTAACTTTGTACTGCCACTAATTTCAGCATAAATCACCTCACCAAGTATGCTAATCATAAATAAAGTCGTCTGAGCTTTGCAATGCATCTTCTGACAGGAGGGAAGGAAGTCTCAATTCACTCAAACAACACCGTCTAAGAAGTTTCTTTTTTATTTGACTGAAATTAAATGAACCACAAAGAGTTGCAGAAATTAGTGGAATCATTAACAAAACATTTCTTCTCATTGGTTGAAATTAAACCCTGCTAAAATAAAAAAAAGAAAATCATCTGTACAAAGTCAGTCAGAATAGTGAGATCAGAAGGTGCGGAGGAAACACGAGGGAGGAAAATATAAAGAGGTCAAAAAGACAAAACAGAGAAAAAAATAAAGATTTAAAGTCTCAGCTTCACTTGTTTGTCTACTATAGCAGCAGCCCAGATTTACAGACTGTCCTTATTGCACCAAGTAAGTGCTCTGAATGGAAAGAAAAGAACCACATTCAATAAATGACAAGACATACATCAGGCGACATAAGCTCAGAGTGATCTATAAAGTGCCCTTTAGGTTCAATAGTGTTAGAAAAAGAAGAAAGAAGAACATAAAAAAGAACACGGACTTTTCTCTGTAAGAAACATGCTGCTTAATGTTCAGCGGTAATCACAGCTTTTCACTCCAACAGTCACTCATACACAGCTTCATTTTAGTGTTGATCAGTAATACTTCTGTTAAATGTAATACGTACATATATTTATATTACATGACAGAACTTAAAAAGGGGTTTCTTTTTTGTTTGTTTTCCAAGAACAATTTACAGCATTATGAACAGCAACAGGCATGAGAATATCAACGTCATCAGAGCAACTACCCATGGTTTTCCCTTCATGGCCTCCAGACCGATTACACTTCCAAATCAGTATGTAGTCAAAGCAAACACGTTACAATTTCATGCTGCTTTCAAAGCACTACAATAAAAAAGGTTCAACACATTTGCTATCACTGTAACAAGTGACGATCATTTCCCAGACTAAACCAGATTTAAACTTCACACATCATGTCATGTTTTGTAGAAATACTAAAGAACATTGTTCATCAGTACAAATACACAAGAGTATTTATCTGTCAGACTTCTAGAAATGATTAATAAAAGAAAATCTGTTTAAAGACAAAATTATACAAATTAATAATAACAATAATAATAATAATAATAAAAAGTCATATTTTGGGATACTCTCAAACCCCGTTCTTTACTTTTACCCCGGTGGCTTGAAAAAAAACAAAAGAAACCAAAACAAAACCAAAAAAAAAAAACTTAATCTACAAAGGCTGCAGCAGCAATATCTGATCCCATGACACAGACAAGGCTTTACGGAGGGTCGTGTGTGTCCCATTTCCTGAAATGTGATTGGCTAGCATTCCTAAGGTAACCTGGTGCTGGGCTAAAGATTTGAAAGAGTTGTGGTCGTAATGCCATTGCAGTTTCTTAGAGAAATAGTGCACGTCAGAGCCAGATTAAGGCCATGCTAGGACCCCTCTGCTGAAGGGTGCTCGAACACTGTGCTATAGTGTAAATAAAGGAGCTGTTGAAATGCATCAGTATTTTCCAGCACTGTCGATTCCCCGCGGGACCAGGGAAGAGGGGAAGAAACATTGGCTCAAGGCCAGCTCCAGTCATTTATCCGTCGTGCCCCGTGGATTAAAAAAATTTCAGCACTGAAACAGAACAACGCTCCTTTCCTTCCCCCAGCATCTCTACGGAGTGGCCCACCCCCAACACACACACACACACACACACACACACTGAAAAGGTACGAACACGTAGGCATATTGGCTCGACAAGTCAATGTACAGTCTCAAACCACCGTGCTGTGGAGGCGGTTCATAGTCAGGCATTACAGTACAACATGCTCGCACAGAACTGCTACAGCAGCTGGTTCGATGTCCCTGTGGCTTTAACTTTTGCTTTTTTTTTTTCTGTTGTCGTCGTGTTCAGTCAGAGTTTTAGTCGACCCCCTCGAAGCCTTGAGCGTTCTCCACAGCCATGAGGAGTTTCTCTCTCAGGTCCTCAAATGACTCGTAGCTGGGCAAATCCAAGCGGTTGAAACTGAAAAAAAACAATGTAGGTTAATGACAACCAAAACAAGAAAGGAGCATGAGAGAGCAGTGTGTAGTTGTGGCATACCATGTGTGAGCTCTTGGTAACTTATCTGGCGTCCCCCACTGCTCGATTGTAAACAGCTGAGGACCATTAGAACCTGACACAAAAGACAAACATTATTAAGATGCCATTGTTGGGATGACTGCCTGGGTTAGAACGTAAAGTGTGTGGATAATGACAACATTTGACATCAAAATAAACTTTATTTTTAGATATTTGAACTTTTTTTTCCCCCCTTACAAAACTACGCTTTACCCGACTATTGATTGTACTGTTTTTTGTTTTTATTACACTTCTTGCTAAACCCCCTTGTGTTTTGCTATATCTAATGACAGTAATTGTACTGGAACTGGTCACACACCGTAAAGCTCTGCAAAGCCATTCATGGGCACTCGTGATGTTCCTGTAACAAACTGGAGGAGACGGATTCTCTTCTCGGCGTCCATCAACAGCACAACCTTATGAGAGAAGAAGAGAAAACCTGTTTATGAGCTAACATTTCACAAGAATCAACTCTTTTTTTTTTTTTTTTTTTATCCCAATAATAAATCAATGTGAAAAGGACATTTGGACCTCTAAATTATTAAAAACAGATTCTTTTTGCAGATAGCCCAGAACTTTAGCCTAATTGTATGAACATGGATCATTATTTTTGAGGTTTAAGTTATTTATTTTTTTTGCTTAAGGCTCAAATTTGACTTCACGAGGATTGAACTTGTTGCAAAGTGTGTTAAGGTCAGTTTAATGTAATTGTGAAAGCAAAGACTTGGGTAACAAGTTAGGAAACGTAGTCACAATGATCTTATGAAAAACCAAGACCAAATTCAAACAGAAGCGTGTTTGATGTCTGGAGGTACGCTAACGCTCAAGATAATAACGAGGACAGGTGATACTTTAGGCTCTTTCATCAGAGCAAACAAGCCCGTGCTTCCAAATAGACTTTGATCTACAAACGTGAGGCCAGTAAATCCGTCGCAGGTTGAGCGCACAGAAACACGAGTGGACCCAGCTCGGATCATGAAACGTTCTGCTTCCACACAACATTTGTCATAAAGAAGCTGCAACACGTCACAACTTTCATTGTTTTTTTATTTGTTGCAGAGCCATGTCACGCTGAACTATGACTCATTCAAATATAAAAAAGGTGCTCCTAAACTTGTATCTTTAAATTAGTAGTTTGTCATAACTAGTCTGTTCCTGATTCCCCACACCTGAGCAATTCCTTTAAAATACAGTTCATTTAGAAAGTGTTTTAAGTCTGTCATTTCTTTTAATGTCCTTGTTTGTGTAGCTTTTCCAAGAAACTCACAAAAAAGATTCCCTAAGGTTTTCATACTTAAAATATAAAAGAAGTTACAAGTGGGTCGAGACTTTTGAAGGGTACTGTATGCTGCTGCTCAGATGACCTATTCTTCATGAAAAGACTTGCTTATCAACCATATTCTGAACAAAATACAACAACGTGGCTCAGCAGACTAATATACTCACAACAAAAGTGGCCTGCCTGTGTTGCAGACGGGTCAGTAACTTAAAATGATGTCTTTATGAAGCATCAACTTAAGGAAAAAGTCCAATTCCTATTCAGTTACACTTAATTTAATCCAGTTCAGCTCGGACATTTACACTTTACAAGACAAAAAAAGAAAGCCCTAGACCATCAACATATATTAATGACAAGAAGCATGAGCGTAGTGATGAGGGTGAAGCTGAAGTGGGACAAGCGCCCCCTGTAGGCCACCTGCAGTACAAGTTTAAACTCATCTAAATAAATGGGACAACAAAAAATAAATAAATACACTAACCGGCTCCTGCTGGCCTTAAGTTTAAACCACTAAAATCTTATTTCAGATAAAAACCAAAACATTCTGCTTCCAAACCTCTCCTTAGTTCTCAACCTTTTTAGGATTGTAGTGTGTCCTACAACTCTTGGTGGCATCACAATGTGTATTTCTGCTTCATGTAGTTATTAGTCTGTCTGTGAATATGAAACAAACCTTCCAGAACCACTGTATAACTGGATGGTTGGGACAGTAGCCGTTCTTGTAAACAGTGTGTTGCCTCCAGTCGTTGACGTCGACGTCACCGAGACCACACATGAGCAGCTTCACAGGATCGGAGAGAGAGGATATTATTATTATTTAAATATAAATATTTAAACAATAAAATGTAACGAGGAATGTGACTAGCACTGTAACAATTATATTTGCTTTCAAATTATTCTTTCATGTTTATTTATTATGCTATATATTTTTGATTCAACAGGTCAGTAAATGTATGAACATTTAACTCACTACAATGACGTTATCAAACAATCTGAGACATTTTTCTTACTACTGATGATCAGTTCACGCAAAGAAGCCTTAAAATCTCGCTTAAACATAGCTTAGTAAACTTCCCAGTGTCATTTTGTTACAAGGTGATTATTTTAAAAGATGGTTTCAATACTTCAATCAAGGTATCCATACCTCCAGTTCGTTTTCATCAAAGATCTTGATCAGATCAATGGGAATGAGTTCAGTGAAGCCCTAAAAATTAAGAAAAAAACAATTTCACACAACATAAATACTGAACTGTTCACTAAGTACTGAAGTTAATAAGCTTAGAAGAAAGCCTAATGGATAAAGAATGCCAAGGTTTAAAAACAGACTTATAGGAACATACAATCTGTGCTTATGCTGCCCTCATGTGGCGACTTTTATCACTGTACATAAATACCTCCAAGAAGGCGTTCATCTGCTTCTGAACCCGGTTGACAAACCTCCACTGGATGACCAAGCTGAAAGAGAAACAGATTAATGAGTTGGGTTAAAAAAAAGTTATTTCAAGGAATAAAATAAGAAGTGAAGAAACACTTACTCTATGTATTCCTTCTTGTTCTCATTGGTAACAACCATGTCTGAGCCGCTGGGCTTCAGGTCCACCTGATATGTCTGAAGAATAAAACAAAACAAATTATAAAAAAAGATAAACTTGACACCAAAACAACAAATGAGGTCTTGGCTGCTAAAATACAAATGGCTGAAACGAGGCCTGCACACCTGTCCAAAGTTGTCCTCATCAATACAAAACCGCAGGTCGAGCTCGGTGGGATCGTTTTCCAGAATCCACTTCAGGGAGTTGTAGTATTCACTGTCCTGTTGGAATCGATACAGACGTGCAAGTTTTTCATTTACTATAATCTGTTCAGGTTTTATGAACAAAGAACCATTCTAATCAAATAAATAATTGTTTGTTTAGTGCTAAATGATTTACAAAATCTTTAGGAATATATTTAACAGCTAACAAATTAGTGGGAATGAGGTCTTACCACAGACTCCATGTCTTTAAGAGAGATCTGTTTTCCCAGCATCATCTTGTAGAACGGCCGAATGAAGAAGCCTACAGTAACAGAAGACAGTATTGATACATTACTCTGTGTGTGTGTGAGGAGTAAAGCTTCAAAAATGCACAAACTAAAGGAATTCTCACACGTGACGAATAAAAATATAAGCATCGATTTTCTTACCGTCCAACAGTTTTCCGTGAAACACGGCCATCCCTGCCACGCGCCCGATGAACTTGAAGTAGGAGAGGTGATCCTCGTTGCAGAGGCCAGAGTTGGGATTGATTTGCAGAGTGTAATTATCCCTGATCAGACATTCAGAAAGCAGACAGGAAGAAATTACATTTAGCTTTCTCATCCATTTAGAGGACAGAGAAATACAAGCAGGCTGGGCTTTTTAAGTGACCAGTTTGTGTCTTAATTAGACAACTACAGAGTGTAAACCAATATTTTTAACCAAATGTACAGATTTTATTGATTTCACAAAATAAAATACCTGTGGTATCTACGATAATCAATAATAGCTTTTTTTTAATTGCTGCAGCATGTTCAAACTAAGAAACGATTTAAGGGTTAAAAGTTTTTAATTATGTTTCTATTTTTGAATCATTGTTCTTTTTTTATGACCTCTGGTATTAAAAGGCTCTCACAGACTAAAAGAACAGAGTCATTATGTAATGACAGTAGTGCCGAGAAAAGAAACAAAACAGATTAATGATGGCGTTTGTGGGAAACATTTGCTTCAGGATGGCTTTAGAATAAGAGGAAAAGATAATCAAAGAAAGAGGAAGTCTTCACAAGTCTCATGAGGAAACAACAACAGCAGTGCCTTGTAGCACACCTTGTGAAGACAGTCTAAAACACATGAGAAGAGGAGGCCATTTTCATCACTACGTGTTCTTGTTTTGGCTTTGCGTAACAACAAATCCTGTGTTGCATCCTATTAAAAGTCTCAAGGGTTTTAAACTCTTTCTTTTGTGAAGTGAGCACACAAACAAGCAGAGACGTACGTGGCAGAGTACTCGAACAGGCCGTAGTACGGATTAAACATCTCCTTAGATAAGAGGAAGAACCACTCTCGGGCCACGCCGCCGTAGTCCAGTCCTTTTTCGGACTCAAACTCGATCCACAGCCGTGCCTTCAGGACGTCCGGCCTCTTCAGCGACATGATTCGACGATACGACTCCTCGAAGATGTTGTTCCTGTGGAGCTTCATCTCGAACCGGTTGGGGATGTCGGCCTGCAATATTTCAGAGAAAAGATTGTAACTACTGCTTTGATGCACATTTAAAGTCTCAAATGTGGTCAAAGCAGAACAAATTCCAACTCATTAACAAGTAAAGGTACTCATCAAAGGTAAGAATCACTTCTTACCGGTTTCTTTAGTTTCTTCCTGAAGTAGTCATATTTCTGTTTGAACTCTCTAGAGTAGGGAACAGCCTGCACAGAAGCGAAGAGGAGCTTACAAACTCAAATTAACATACACAAAACTTTAGAGAGCGTAATAAATGGGTAGAAGAAAAGAAGAGGCAGAAGAGGAAAAGAAGAAGAAAAGAGGCACATAAAATGACACAAAGATTGTCATGTTTTTCTTAGACGAAGTGACTAAATGATTCATCTCCTTGGCACTGAAGCTGAAGATAGCTTGTGTCAGATAAAAGTGCACTGCTGCATGTGGTGATGCTGTTGCAGCGATAACTCCATGAAGAAGTGGGTATGAAGAAGGAATCTACTCACAGGTCCTGTGATAGCTGGACTCTGTAAACGGGGGTCCTCCCACTGCGTGGTCTTTGTGTCTGAGTGGAAAAAAAACAGAGCAATTCTCTAGTTTTGTCTCATTTCAGACTCTAATTTGGACAAAACTCAGATAATAACAAATATCCTGGAACATAAGGAAACATAAGAATATAAGGGGAACTTTTTTCTACTTGAATGTATCATTAAATAGAGACTTTATAAACAATATATTCCATCTGGATCCATTCAAGAGACTTATAATAACCAGACCTCCGTAATGAGAAGTCATCTGTTTTCTATTTCTTTCAGTTTAGTCACAAGTCTCCCAACATTAAACATTGACAGTAAAGTTTGTACATCAAGTTAATTTAATTCAATCTCATCTAAACAGAAACAGCAACAGAAAAAAGTAACATTTCATATCAAACAATGTAATTATTAGTTTGCATGTACAACTTCTGTTCTTTGCCTAAATCACAGCTCTTTGTTAAAGAGTTAAAACGTCTGAAACGACCAAAATAAACATCTAAACTTCTGTAACAAAAAGAACAATAGAGTCATTGTTGTAAATATGGATGTGGTGTCAGAAATAAAAAGATGGTCAAAAAGGAGGTGTTTTAAATAGCAAGAGTCACTTGCTAGACGTCACTCAAGAAGTAAATCTTTCACACTTCAAGCACAACATTTCCTCACTGTAATCTGGACATTAAACATGGGTGGAAATAATGTTTTATCTCCATGAAAGAATACAAAGGAATCAGGTGTTTTTGATTTACATGTACCTGGAGTAAGGTGGACGACATCAAAAACAAAAACACAAATTAAGAACACAAACACGGACAAATAAAAGCATGGCGAGGACAGAGAGTCGTCTTACTGTGATCTATGCAAAAGGTGCGTCCATCTGTGTGAACCCTTTCTTCCCATCCAGGCTGAAAAACAAGCAAAGACGAATGAGGCAAATATCATTCAGCGCCACCACACAAGCCGTGCTCAAATAGTATTTTAAATGCATCCGTTTAGGTTTCCTTTCCGATTTATGTTTAATTGAACTTGACCGACCATTAAACGGTCGAAACGCCGACGTCCCCGGCGCTGCAGGCAGGGCAAGCTCAATCAAACACAGCAAAGGAAATAAAAGGATTTCCTGCCCTATTTGAGTCAGGTCTATCACAGCAGCAAGGCAGGGGTAAGACCACAACAGAAACGTTTTTCCATCACCACTGGTACCACCCAGTATACCACCACTAACACCATAGTGACCACACAGTACGGTGTCACAGGCCACACACACTCTCACTCACACACACGCTTGTGTCACCAGCAATCAAACAATAACGATAAATAAAGAGTAAATGGGTGGAGAAAGGAACAGAAGATGCCAAATGAATTGTGTGTATGTTGATGCTGAATGAGTGGGAGGGGGGGAACAAAAACTGATAACACATGCAGGTTTGCAGCCAGTTCCTGCAGCCTCCCTTGTTCCTTCACTCCCCTTTTCCTCCATCAACCCGTTCTTTTGGGCCGATCTCTCCCTCTAACAAATGTCTGGAGGATTTCATTTTGTTCCACTTTACAAACTTGTATAACTGTGCCTCAGATGTTGACGAAAGTAAACAGACATGAGGCAGTCTGAGGAATCCCAGAAGAATGGTTAAGAGCTCCAAAATACAAGTCCAAAACAACAACAACAACAACAACAAATAAAGAGGGAGTGGTGATGCAGGGATGGCGCTCGCGGAAAGAAAAAGTGGTGAGAAACACCAAAAGGAAGGGAGAGGTACGATCCATCCATGCCGGCCATGACAGAGAAAGAGAAAAGAGAGAAAGAGCCAGAAAAAAAAAAAGAAAAAGAAAAACATAAGGCTCGTCTGCAGGCACTTTTGACCAGACTGGATCAGACAGGTAGGAAGGCAGGCAGAGGGAGGGAGGCACCAACCAACCTCCTCTGGCAGGTTCTGCCAAACAGACATGGCCAGGTGTAGAAGAAGTAGCGTACATTAGATCCACCAGAATGGAGAGAAATGAGAAAGAAGGAAAGAGAAAGATCACACACACATGCACGCACACCACGCAAGCCTGCCAGATGCTCAAACTCATGACGTTTTCATTAAACATGTAGCTGCAGTACTGTTTAAGGCCCATCTTTTTTTATGCAGCTTCAGCAAAACAAAAAATGATTTGAGCTTCTACACTAAAAACCTTTTAGATACCAGGCCAGCAAAAAGCAGAATCTCTAACATAACTTTGTAGCATAAAAACCTCTCTAATTCCAGTTTACATAAAAGCTAACAGATGTTACAAATGTACTAAAATTATTGCAAAGCAAGAGTGTTGAATAAGAGAATATCTTTACAAATGCCACAAATCAGTGAAACCTTTCTGGGATGAGCAGTGAAACACATTACATCAGATTTATGAGCAAGCCAGGAATAATTACATGTTATATTTGAGAGTTAGAGTTTCCTCAAATCTCTTAAATAAAAGCTTAATAAACAGACATTGTAACAAGCTAATGGAACTGGCCTGTAAGAAACAGCACAACTAAAAACATAAAAGTTCTTTATAATGTAAATATTGATCACTAGTTCAGTTTTTTCATTTCAGAAAGCAGTTAATACAGTTGAAGCAATTACTACAGAAGAAAAGTAATAAATAAGGATGGTGAAGGGCGAACAAGACTAAGCAATTACTAAAGTTGTTACGGATGTGTTTTAGAGGCCAAACAGACGTAAATCAATCGGTGGCCGTACTTACAGGAAGAGGACCAAGGTCACCAGGCTCCATCGAGTTCTTATTCCTCATATGGACTGGATATTTCAACCTAGGATCCTCCTGTTTATCAGCAGCAAAAAAGGAACAAATTA
Organism: Kryptolebias marmoratus; assembly: GCF_001649575.2. Taxonomy (NCBI): domain Eukaryota; kingdom Metazoa; phylum Chordata; class Actinopteri; order Cyprinodontiformes; family Rivulidae; genus Kryptolebias; species Kryptolebias marmoratus. The sequence continues at coordinate 13,699,410 of NC_051443.1, forward strand.
AGGCAAAAAAAAAAAAAAACCTACTACTAAACAAGAAACATATTTTAATCTGATTGAAGAAGCAGATATTCAATGCAACACGTCTTCCTAAAAAGTTTACCAGTCAAAGATTTTGACTTTTACACCACTAGATGTCACTAAAACATCCTATAAAGAAAAGGGCTAACAGCTGTCCTAAATTCATTTTAATAGAGCTGGAAGAATTTTAAATACTACCCAAAACACTAGATCCAGAAAAAAAAAAAATTATATATATATATATATATATATATATATATATATATATGCAAGTTTAGTTTCATATTCCTAAGAGTAAAAGGTGACCACAGGTCAGTGTGTTAACTCACCCAGGTGGTGGTTCTGCTGTTGTGGTCGATGAAAAAAGGCCGTCCGTTTGGAGCTATTCTCATCTCCCAGCCTGGGGGCAAGAAGCTCTGCTGTGTCTTGTGTTGTGATTTGGGGGAGCTGTAAGGGGACGGCTGGGGGGACTGAGGATTGGAGAGGGTGTCTTTCACAGCCCTTTGCACCAGGATGTTGTTGGCCCCCTGGAAATAAAACAATAACGACAAAAAAATACAAGAAAAAAACCAAAAAGAAAAAAAACATTTCATTAAAATACCTTAAGAAGACAAAGTTAACAATGGAGATGAAAAACAAATAATCTGTCATTATTGGAAAACAGTTATGGCTTCATCTTCTGCTAAAAAAAAAAACAATTAGAAATGTAAATCTTTTAGGAATTGTTTATAATCATCAAGATAAAGTACATGATCATCATTGTCCTGACATTATTGTAAACGATTCACTGAAAATACCAAAAGATGTCAAAAACAAACGCGTCATCTCAATTATCTTAAGACCTTTTAAAAATGTCTAAATCATACTTTGGGTTTCCATGTCTACACTAACAAACACTGACATGTTTTTTCCAGCAGTAATTATCACTGATCTAATTTTTTTTTTAAAGAGGGGAAAAAAATGCATTAATTAATCACAGAGCCCCCTCCACTGGAAGTTGTAATTACATCAATCTCTGTGCGTGTTTCATTTCCTGTTACTTCCACAGAGTCTCGTTAATACACACATGCTCAAACACAATTTAATTAAAGCCCCTTCAGGTCCGCTCCCTCGGCAGAAGTAAATGATCTTTACTATCGAGTACAGCCATTAACAGCAGCGGAAGGACAAGAAGAGGCCGTCCATTTTTAGAAACTCAGTTGGCCCCAATTAACTAAGCTTCTTGTTTATTTGTGATCATGTTGAATTCTGCAAAGATTAAGATAACCTTTATACCAGATAAAGTGTATGAAATGAAGACATTTTGCTTTAAAATGTGAACACTTCAAGGTGGAAGCTGGAACAATGAGAATATCTGTAAGCACTATCTGCACGATTTGAAAGCTTAAAAAAAGGTCAAATCAACAAGGTGAAATTTCAATAGTTTACCTGAAGGATCAAGCACCTCACAAGTTAACCACCTGTGTTGTGTGAATATTAACCCTCTTAAACCAGCGTGAAAAGCAGCTTCGTGAAAAGCATAATTTTGTGAACACACAGCTGCATGATAATTCTTAACGTGCAGAGGAGACATTCGCTATTACTCCAACCTTTACACTGTGAGGTCAGGTTAGTCCAAAGCAAAGAAACACAATGCAGCTTTTTAATTTGTCAGATGAGCTCAGTCAAACGTGTCAAATCAACAAAAACATCTTTGGTCTGAAAAGTGAGCTTTCTTCATGACTTCTAGTGGAAACAAGTTGTTCTTTTTAAGGTGGAACATCAGGAAAAATGAGATTTACAATAAGTAACTTTCAAGTAATTTAGAAAAATATACACAGCTTAACCAAAACATTAAAACCAAGGATGATTAATTATCTGGTGACAGTGCTATGATCGCTTACAAAACTTGGGTTCAGGCATTTATTTGAATGTTAGTTTGACACGTACCACCCACCTAAACCTTTGTGGCCACTTTCACAATCATCAGCTCATTACTGACTGATAATAACAAAGAGAGGATGGCATGAAGAAAGCAAACCATCATCAATGGAGAGAGAAAGATAGATGAGGGGAAAAAAAGATTGATTAAAAAGGTGAGATTGACACTTCCATGTAATTGGCAATGATTTAAAAAAAAAAACAGCTTCTGGAAAAGGCGAACCTGATTGAAAGATGTAAAATGCAATATTAATGAAGGCCAAAAAAAGACTAACGTGAAAAGGGTAAGGTTTTAATTGGGCCATCTTCAACTGTGTGGAAAAAAAAGAACATGGGAGGGTACAGACAAAAGGAGAAAAGGGGACAGAAATAGGTACACTCCTGCTGGCGAGAATGGGAAAAAGAAAATGGGAGCGATGGAGCAGGTTTGTACAGGCGTCTAATTCTCACCTCCAAAGGGGTGGAAAGGGTGACAGTAGGGGAGCTGAGGCTACGAGGTCGTCGGACTTGGGGCTCATGGAGGTGGTTGTTGGAAGCATTGGAGGTGGAGGAGGAGGAGGAGGGGGTGGGAGCGGGTGCCAGCGCCGAGGCTCCTCCTGACGCCGCTGTTGTTGCTGCTGCTGCTGCTGCTGCTGAGCTGCTGGCTCCGTCTTCCGTCAGCTGTCGGTGAAAACAGCACTTTGGAGGTTAGGTGGGGTGGGGATGAAAGCAACCGATGCTGTTTAGCAAAAAGCCTCGTCTGGTCATGAATCATTCTGTTAAAAGATGCTTGTCTGCACCGGAAAGCGTCTGGATACCAACTTTACTCTCAGGAAATGAGTTCCTAAAATTTCAAAAAGGCACAAGTCATTTGGGCCTGTGAAGAGAGAGAAAAATAAATAAATACCAACATGGTAAAAATTCAGTTCCAAAACAGAAACCAGGGACAAGCCATGACTGCAGTATGAAACAAAGAAATCTTTACATTACAGTTGTTTTTTTCCCCCCTCGGTAATAATGAGAAGGAAGAATGAGAAGACACTGTGGTGATGAACAGGTACAACACAAGAGGCAACGTCTGGGTAAATACAAAAAAAAAGGGTTGATTTCGAAAAGCAGACTCAACCACTTAGAGTTGGTTTTGAAGACTATTTGAAGCTGCCTCATTTGCAGACAGAACGACAGGTGAAGACAAGTGCAAAAACAGAGCTGAGGTGAGTAAAGGGGAAGGAAGAGTGGTAGTTACAGATCCATGCCGGGGTTTGGAAAGGTGTGACCAATACAAAGATGCACTTCATCCTAACATCAAGCAAAATGCTAGACAAGAGAGGAAAGACATACAATTAAGTTGCACAAAACAGGAAACTAGACAGAGGGGAAAGCCAGAAAAAAGAAGCTGAGGATTTAAGATGAGTCTCCATCTGTAATTCTTTATGAACATATACAGAAAAAACAAAGGGGGGGGGGGGGTAAAGGGGGCAAGAGGTCCGACACACAGGCCAATGCCACAACAGGAACCGAGGTACAGTCCAGTACCATGCATAAAGCCAGCCCGACAGCCAGCCCTCGGACCTGCTGTACCTGCACGATTGGCCTAGTCCAAGTAGTGGTGCGGTTGTTATGGTTGACGTAATAAGTTCTTCCCTTGGCATCCTTCCTCTCCTCCCATCCAGGGGGCAAGCCGGGGGTGGTCAAGGTGTAAGGAGCTGCCGAGGGAGACTGGCCAAGTGTAAAAAGAAAGCAAACCAAAAACAACTCATCAGTAAAAGCTCGTAAAGCTCAAAGACTCACGGGGGAAATCGCTTTCAATGCAGAATCATTTTAAAAATGGCATTAGAAAAACCTGACAGAAACTGGTGTTTCAAATAAAATGACACTTTAAATGTAGTTTCATGTTATGTTATATATTATGATTTGTTACAACAAACAGCAAAACAAATACTTGAACGTCTTTGTGTCCAAAAAAGACATCTACTGTTCAGTGGTGTCACATGACAAAACTCTTCAAAACTACAGGAAAAGTTGCAAACTAGCCATTATCCATCGAATAAAAAACACAAAGAAAAATCAATACTAAACTAAATATAGCACGTGGAAACAATTTGATTGTTATGAAATAAAAACCATTTGATGCATAATCATTAAAGAACTTTATAACCTAGTAATAACAGTAACTGTTAAGCTCTTCAATAAGAAATGTTTTATGAAGCAGCTTTACAGCTCGTTACCAATGTCTGATCTCTGTCATCCTAATCCAACGACAACAAAGACAGATTTCCCTGAATACCAGAGAGAACAGCTGTTCTAACCCAGCACTTCAGCACATGGTGATATTAGCAATAGGGGAACTAACGAATAGAGAAGTTATTCGGGTTTTGCAAATGGCCTTGATGAGTTTGCAGAAAACAAACCAATCACCTGCCAGAAAGGATGTGAATGTAGCTTCCGTTGTCTGTATGCAATGTCTCTTATTTTTAAAAAAAAGCCAAAACAATAGATAATTACTAGAAAACAAAGATGTTTCACAGTAGATATGGCTTTCTTTGTAAAAAAGTTCAGCTTTTAATAAGTCACTAACAAATCCAGTGAAGCGATAAATACCCAGGGTTCATTAAACAAGGTGTGTGTGTGATTGATCACTTTGTACTGAACATAAACTGAGATATTACCATGGGCTCCTCACCACCTGAGACTGTTTGAGCTCTTGTTCTTCTGGTCTGGGAACTCTGCTGGTGGTAAACAACAGAGGAACACGGTCTTTAGTTCACAGTATGTCGTGTTTTCATAGTCAGAGTGGAAGTGAGGAGGCAAATATTTGGGCAGGAGTGAGAGGGGGGTGGTGAGTGAGGGAAAAGTGAATGGATAAGGGGGGGGGGGGGGG
>NC_051443.1:13704227-13771577 GCF_001649575.2 Kryptolebias marmoratus
GGAGTTCACTGTCAAAGGAGATGAAGAGGGGCAGAAAGTGAGGCGATTTTTTTGATTATGAGCCATGGTGGGAGAGAGCAGTGGCTGTGAAACCTCTAGTGCAGGAGTGTCCAATCCTGGTCCTTGAGGGCCACCATCCTGCATGTTTTACCTGTTTCCTTGCTCCAACACACCTGATTCAGTGGTTAAATTACCTCTTCTTGTTCTGCAGAAGCCTGCTAATCACCCATGTATTCAAATCAGGTGTGTTGGAGCAGAGAAACAAGTAAACCCTGCAGGATGGTGGCCCTCGAGGACCAAGATTGGACACCCCTGCTCTATTGTAACTAATGTAACAGTTGACTATTTTAAAAGGGAGATCAGCACTGAGTTGTTACTCTTAGATAGCAAAATTGTAAGAATATTAACTTTATTTTAAGAAGCCCTGACAGTCTACACCATTCTGCTGGAAAGGAGGACATTTACTCATCATTGGGTTATTTCCACTGATGAGTACATTTTACCCCCAGCCACTGCAGCTTTTTCAATCACATCCAAGAATAAAATTAAATTGGAACCACAGAAACCAAATCAAAGAAAAGAGTTGCATTAAAAAGAGCAGTGAAGTGATTTGCAGCGATGACACTCGCAAAAGGTGATTTAAAAAGCAGATTTCACCCTTAACAAACTGAAAATAATTACAAAAAGAAAAGGACAGTTCTATCCAAATAATTCAGAGGGAAAATAAAAACAATTTCACACAAACAGTTACTAACATGATCTGCAACATCTATAGATGCAGACGCCTCCTAAATAGTGTACAACCCTGTGAAAACTGCCTTTAATGTGGTTTCTCCTGTAAATTAATCAAAACACATCACACAAAATAGGGTCATAGATTAGGTTTTTTTTGTCATTTAAAATGACCTCAGAAATGTCGATTCAGGAAAGCAAAGAGTGTTGCAAGAGATGTTTAATCTCAGGCCCAAAACAAACAAAACTTAACTTTGAGGCCTCCAGCAACTTATCAGGTTTCTGAGTCTGTTAAAGTTTGTTTTTTTTCTTAATACCCGGGGTCATAGTTTGTCTAGTAAAGGTTTGCTCGCAGGGAACCATATTGCAAAACTCTCAAGCATAATCATTCTGACTGATGAACTGAGATCCATTCACAGTCACGTTGTTTTTTTTTAAGAGAGAAGATTAAAGGACTGATAAACACTGTACTCATGTTGAAATACTGGAAAATTTCCATAAAGCTTAAACGATCTGTAGTAAAGACAACTTTAACCTAAACATACTTTATTTTTTTTAACTATATTAAACAAGAAGCAGTGGTACACATGTTTAGGTCCAACTGATGAATTATAGGGGGGGAGATTTTGCTCTACTTCAATAACGAATTGTACTCTATACCAAATAAAAGAAGTTAAAAGTAATACATGCGTTTTATATATCCCCTGTGATGAATTCTCAGCCACTGACTGTCCTGAGATAGTTGTAATTCAAAAGGAAAGGCTGACATTGGCACCTGCACTGTTTATTGCACTATGACTCAGCTGTGTGACCGACATCTGACTCAGATCATAAGACGCTGTTGAGCTGAATCTTCACTGATGCTGTGACTCAGAAGACTCTGTGGGTTGTATTTGAACTGATGTGGTGCTTTCCTCAATCTCTGCTCCCCAGCCAGGATTGCTACAGGAATGGACATACTGGCTCAAACCTGCGGAGCCTACATCTCCGGCGCACATCAAACACAACAGTAGGTGAATCACAAAAGCAACAGTAATGAGAGGGCGGGGAAAAGGAGTGGTTAATTTACAGTCAGGAAGAAAGAGATCAAATCTGAAGAGACGGGAAAGCCACCTTGCATGAAGACGTGGAAATTTGACATGCAAGAAAAGAAGCCACAAGGTAAATACGTGACACAAAGTACTCAGCCAAGAGGAGTGACCTGCTCAGGTAACAGGGCAAGAAAGGGCATAAAAGGTAAAAAAAAAAAATAGGTAGTGGGACAGAGAAAATCCATGGGTTCAAATATATGTACCGTTAAAGGAGGAGCCTGGGTCTGATCACTGACGCCATCTGTCATACTTGAGGAACGAAGTCTGTTTGACAGCTGGCTCTGTGCAAAAGAGAGAGCAAGCATTTTATGGCTAGAAACAAAAAAGAAAACACCAGCCAGCAACTCTGTCTGGCTGCAAAGATTTAGATTACGAGCATTTTTTAAGCCAGATCATTTTGGTTTTGACTACACAAATTTAGTGTTCAAGTCTCACCAGAGATGAGCTGGGCCCTGGCACTTCACCATTGGTGTCGGGGGTGAGTGACAACCTGAGATTTAAATCTTCAGAGAACTCCTGAGCGACAGGCGTTGGCGAGTGCTGTGGGGTCAACACAGAGGAGGGACCAGGCAGAGACTGGGCCAAGCTGTCGTTGGGATCCTCTTCTGTGATGAGCTCCCAGGACTACGGGAAAAACAAAAAAACACACATCCGTGTCACTCAGGACAGCTGTGGTTTATGGTGGCTGTACTCTCAGTGTGTCTGTGTTCTTTTCTCTCACGTTGTCCATGTCCCGGGAATCCAGGCGCTCGTTCTCTAGGTCTTCACTGATGTGGCGCCTCGCTCGGAAAACACGGTGCGCTTCCTGATGGATTTGCCGCTGTTGATTGTCACTCTCGATTTCTGAGATTACGTCCCTTAAAATGAAAGGATGATGTTACAAAAGCTGCCACTGTAAATCAATTAATCACATGGTAATCAAAGTCAAAATGCAAGCAACAGCTACAGCAATGTTAGAAGTCATTAAAGGAAATAAATATTTTGATAACAAGAACTTAGATTTATTGAATTCAAGCTTTATGCTAAATTAAAGCTGTTCTAAAATTCAAGAAAAAAAAAAAGAGAAAGAGATCAGAAGTACATGTTGGAAGGCCGTTTCCACTGTGTAGAGCGGTTGTTGTGGTTGACATAGTACGTGCGTCCCAGGTTGTCCACCTTTTCCTCCCAGCCAGGAGGCAAAGGAGGCAGCAGCTGCTGAGGCCGCTGGGAACCTGAATCCACAGACTCATCCCAACCCTGAAAAACAAAGCACACGTTTGCTTTAAATTAAACAAAAGCTGTATGAGAAACTTACTTCTGCAGGAAGAAGATGAGAAGGTTACTGATGACTGCAGTAAAATACTTTGCAGATTATCAATGTATCAAATTTAGAAGAGGATTCAAGTATGAAATACATAAAAAATGGAACTGGTTACATTTTTTAGCTTTGAAATCTAGTTGACATTTACTGGTGTTTTTGACAGACAAGCAGCTGGCTGTTAAATCTAAGCTTTGAGGCCTTTTACTCTCTTAAAATGCATAATACATGCACACACACGCACACAAGCGCCCTTTAAAGTAAAAGAGGCAAGGCTCTTATTTTTGCAAAAACCAGACGACTCCATTGTAAATGATTTTTCCAGACCAGAACCAGGAAAACACTTTTTCCAGATACTGGCAACAATATGCTTCCCAAATTCTCAGAATAAAAAAAAAAAAAGAGGAGTTGTCTTTTCTCCACCCACACCTCAAAGACATTTCTATTGGTCCAAAGTAGGACATTTATGTTAATCTTTCAGCTTAGAGCTGTGCTGTCATTGTGAGGAAGGAAGTAATAAAACTAGCATCTTGTCTGGAATCGTGTTATTTAAATAAAACAGTTTAAATAATGTCTTTGGTAATACAAAGTCAGCAGTTTAAACCAAGTTAACAACAACAGTGTCTGAGACCTTACCTCAGCCTCCTCCCTGATCTCTCCAGCCTCCTCCTCATGTCCTCCTTGTTTGGGCAAATAGGCCATCTTCAGACGCAAGTACCCCTTCACCCTGGACTTGTGGCTGGAACAACAACATCTGCTTTACATGCTTGAAACATAGGTGAGTTTCCAAACAGCCTATTAGTATCTGAGGGAAGTCACATGAGTTTACTCCTGCTGCCCACAGCTGACATGGCCAGTGTTGGACGCACTGATTTAACTTCAATACATTCTCATTGTCTACTCTACTAGCAAGTTAAGGACAACTATTAATGTGGTTTATAAAGTTACTTATTATTTTTCCAAGCACCCGTCCGGCAAAAACTGACCTCCTTGGCCGCAACAGAAAGTCTTTAAATGTGTACGGACGCTCCATGGCCGGGTCTTCTGTCTAAAGATTAAGAAAACAAATTTGTTAATTGAGCACTCAAGTAAAGAAAATACACATCTTAGACACAAACTATCCCAGTCACTATTTTAAAGTACAGCTACAGCCTCCAGTGAAGTTGTCCCAGAGTCATTACGCAACGCTGAGGTTCTCCTGTTACAAACTGAACAGCAGGAAAGTCACCACAATCTCAAATCGCTCTCAACAGGGCCAAACCAGTCCATGCCGGCAGCTCACCACATCCTGCTCTGTAGCGATTGTTTCTTATTAATCTCTATTGATCAAAATTGCTTATGGAATTGCTGAAGCTCCATAACTTATTAGATCTGTAAAAGGGATCAAAGTTGTAGATAGTGGATTAAAAAAAAAAGCTGTTAAAAAGCACTACTTTAACATTGTATATGGGCTTATTTTCACACAGGTCTAACAGGTGAGTTTCTTCTAAAGTTCACGCTATAGTTTGGATGAAAAGAACTAGTCCAAGTTCTGCACGGCAAATGTGGCTAATGTCGCTTCGTGTTGACTCATTTCTAATGACTCAGCAGCGCAATTCAGATGCATGAAAAGGAACATTATGAGAAGCTATTATGGGGGGAAAAACGACTGATGACTTCAGAAATGTCCAGTAACTATGAATAAGAAATTTCTTCAACGTAGAGTCACGCATAAGGTAAATGAACTGAATGAAAACACACATATGGACCCATTTATAAAACAACTACAGTTCCTTACTTCACTTCTCAGCGTGACTCAGATGTAGCTTTTATTGGTTTACAGATTCTAGGACCTTTGAGACCCAAAAAGGACATTAATAAATTATACCAAGCAATTTTTACTGAAGTGCTTTTCACGTCAACAAGACTGAAGTGAGAAATGATCCAGCTGTCAACACTCCTCTCAAATGAATATAGGGGCTGCAGCTTTTTTATTTTATTTTTTTGCAGCTTAGGTTCTTGTTATTAACGTAAGCAGTGTGCACCGATTCTGCATGTTGTTGTTTTCAAAAGCTGTTTCCCAGCATTCCACGCAGTCCAAGTATAAGTGAGTGTGTGAATCTGACTCGTGTAGCTTTTTCCACTGGATCTGATGTTCCATAACCAAAGTTATTGTGTTTACATTCTCGCCTGCCCGCTTTCCATTTCTAACAAGGAGAGTGTTGTTTGACCGCCACAACAAAATGCTTCTTATTGGGCTGGCATTTTCTCACACACGGTAGCACACACAAACACTGGCACAGCCTGACCTTCATAGGGGTTAATAAGAGCAAAACCGAACGATAAGAAACAGCTGAGTCTTCGAAACAGTCAGTTTGTGTACACGCACGCACGCACACGCACACACACACACACACACACACACACACACACACACACACACACACACACACGGATGCAAATAACTCACCGGCAAATGACTGAGAGGAACATCGACTTGCCCGAGGAAATCATCTCTTGTCTGGGGGAAGAGAACGAGAAGGTCAACTTTCCAGGCTTCCTTTAATGTGTCTTTTGACTGTGTGTCAGAAAAGGTCAAAATTTCCAGAAGAAACAGAAGGGCAAACCACAATGTTGAGATAACTCATTTCATTTCTCAGAAGCAGGAAAAAAAAAAAAAAAAGAGTAATTATTTGTATTTCACAAGCTGCACCATCCAGAAATAACCTCTAGCCTTTTATATGAACACCTGTAGAGATCTGAAGAATTTCAGATGGCTGCAAGGCACTAAAGAACAACACTGGGCAAATATTAGTTCATTTTAATAGAACTAGTAAAAGGCCTTGGCTTGTAAAAATTTAGCATGTTCTTTATTCTGGGTAATTGATGAGATTGGAAAAAAGATTTTTGGTTGAGATTAACATTTTGGTATAACATTTAATGTAGTCTAGTATAGCCGCAGGCAGCTATATCACCTTTATATTCCAACAAAAACAACAAGCTTAAATACTATGGTTAGCATATCTGAGTCTGGTTAAACATTTGGGTTTCTTATCCTTAACACCCATTAGGTCATTCTTAAAGTTTCCAAAAATGCCACAAAGCAGGACAAATTTGTGAGGATGGCGTTGCCTGAATTAACGATCAAATAATTTCATTATTCAGGTGTCTACGTCCTCTACCAATCAGTATCCGGTGTCCAAACAGAAGGCTCAGTCTACGATTTTATTTATGGACAGGCTTGAGTTATCACTTCATAGGAGGAAAACCCTGTGAACCCAGCAAGGAAAAACAAAATCCACTGCCACCAAGTAGAAGCCAAGTCAACTGACAGAGGGACAAAGGACAGATGTGACAACAGGGAAGAACCAGGGAAGGTTTGCGCTTCAGTTTTCAGAGGCCCACAGGTTTGTCCAGGATTGAGGAATGATTACCTGTCCGAGGTGAAAAAGCCCATTCTTGGATGAAGCCTGTGTGTGGGACACAGCTTATTTAGACAACAGGCATAAATGAACAAAGAGACGGTTGTTTGCTGAAACTGATTTGACACAGAGAAGCTGGGGTTAAACAATGCCTTTGTACTTAAACTGGTGTGAGTTTGAGTTGTGAAAAACCTGTTGATTGTGGGGACGATAAGAGCTGACAATCAATCAATACATCAATAAAATTGTCAATCAAAAGGCAAAAAAAAAATACCTCAACAAACGCAAACAAATTTCTTACTAAGTACTAATGAAACAGAAGAAAATGCCAGTGTTTTTGGTAAATTCACCTTTTAATGACAATAAAAAATTATTTATATTCAAAAGGGGTCTTTAAAAACAGCATAGAAAAGTTTGAAAACCAATGCTTTACTTAGAATTACCTTTCGTCTCATTATAGTTAAAACACAGAGCAGCTCTATAAAGTTTGGTTTGCAAACTGCAGGCTGCTTGGGGTTTATTCAAGGATAAAATGTAAAACACTAACACTATTTTAATCTGATGATCTGCAGGAAAAAGTTAAGGCACCACTGGGAGATGAGCTCACTGGATTCCCACAACAGTTGGCATACCTGGAAATCAATGACGAATGGTTACAAATGTGTCACACGAAAACTTTATAGCTTTATAAAAGAATGTAAACACACTTGTGAGTGCGTTTTGTGCGCCCACCTACAAAATAAAACCCAGACACACCCAGTAAAGAGTTTCTCCTTGGAAAACTACCTAAATTTACATCAGTAGCTGCTTTTGCTTACCAAACTAAACAGGCCTATAATTTACTTTAAAACCTTTAAAAAGTTGAAAGAAAGCCAGAACTTCACCCCATCATATATCGTTGTTTCATGTGCATTGATGAGTAACTTACAATCATGAGTCAGTAAACGTTTTGCAACATACAATCACAACCTTTCAATTACCCTTTTAACAGAGCAATGTCTTTTTATCCAGGTATTTGGTGAAAGTAGTACACTATTTTATGCTTGTCTTGTAATTCTGGCAATCTTCATTGGTGCATTTAAAAAAATGAAAACAAACTATGTCTTTGTGGGAGTGTAAGAGTAGCAAAACACCTAAAGAAAACTTAAAAATTGATCCTTTGCTAAGTTGTTTATGAGCTGGCAGAACACTAGTTTATCTCTTGAGTAAAGTGTAATTTTAATGCTTGAATGATTCATAGGTCAGAGTTAAGTGGCTTCACAAACAAATAAAAATAAAATAGTCGGGAACAAGAAACAGACTGAAAATGAGCAGTATTTCTCCACACTTTCTGAAGTCCTCTCAAAGTTGTTTTTATAGATTAGCTACTTTTTTTAAATAAAAAATCTAAGTAACTTAACAGTTAAAAAAGCTAAGGTAAAAGGTAAGTAATAATATAACATGGAAACTGCATTTAATATGCTGCTATGAATGCAACACGGACCCTGTCACTTCTAACTTCTGTAAAGATAATTTAGCAATGGCCAAGTCCCCTGGGACGCATTGTCCTACAGCAGACAAGTCTGCCTTTTTCACTTCCTAATTTCAAACAGTGGTTATTTGTGTGCAAAGGGTTTACAATTACAGAGCTGTTAAAGGGCCACATCTGAGTCTACAGCTGCCTTCCAGGAACAGGTTTCACACAGAGTGGGGGTTAGCTATGAAAAAGCAAAAAAAAAGCAGGAGGGACACAGAAATTTCTGAGATACAAAAAAATAAATTAAAATAGAAATATATATATATATTTATGGTGACCATCTTTAAAAACGTTTGAAGATAAAACACCAACAAGTCCTGCATCTCAATAACTAGTTGCACATATACAATAGTTTTAAGCAAGTAGCTGTTTATCTAAAAAAAGCTCAAAATTCATCTATCAACCATAACATCAAGACCACTCATGGGTAAAGAAGTAACAATGCTCAACTTGGTACAACACAATGAAAACCTGCCTTCTGACATCCATATGAATGCCATTTTGACATTTTGTCTCCTGGAAGGACAGCAAAAGGGTTTCACTCCACATCCAAACTTCTCACATCTGTTGAACTAAAAAGGATCTCATCACACAGCCTACAGGGCCCCAAATGTTTCATTGTTAATGTGTTTGTAGAAGACAGACCAGGACACCAACAGATATTCCCAATCCATACCAGAACGGTCAAGAGTTCTTGAGGTGATATAAAGCTAAAAACACTCAATATATCATGCCTGGAAATGAGGAAAAGATACTTTCTGATGAAGTTAGAAGAAGAGGGAATAACAGAATTTATGACATAAGTCAACTTGGAAGTAGTCCAGGCTGGCACTGAGGTGTCAAAAGGCTCCACTCAGCAGTCTCCGTCGAGGAGAGCTGGATGCCACTGTAACTAAATTGCAATGGCATCCAACTCAGACAGCTCAAAGTTGACAGAGAAAAGCCCCTCATAACAATACTAATTTGAATCTCTGCCACATGTCACAAGACAAAAATAAAAAGGAGAACCCCTTACCCCAAATCCCCCTCCCAACCCTCTCTGCCTCAAATAACTATAGCCATCCAATGTGGCCTTCAGGAAGGTTTGAAAAAAAAAAAAAAAACACTTCTGCTGGATGTCAAGGCAGGGCTGCAATGAGCATATGGCTCTCTGACGTAGCCATCTGTAGCTGCTTTGTCTGGAACAAACAAACAAGTGCACGCTATTGTTATTCGATGCTTGGGCTTTAAAAAAGGGGCACTCCAGCTTCAGGTTACTAGTTGGGGAAGACTAGTCTTCATTACTAATCTCTTGTTGCTTCACCTACCTCAGTTGCAGTTTTCTTTGCAGTAATACAGTGCAATTTATAACTGAAAAAGGCATGAAATGGACTTGGCAGAACACTCCTGTTTGCCAATGTTTCCTTCACGCTTAGTAGCACAGTTTGATATTTTGGTCTTTTATATTTGGAATCAATTAAGTTGTCTAGTTTTGCTGTTAGGGAGGCTGAATTAATTGGTTAAACAAATCTACCATAAATCTAAAAGAAAATGTTCTTTAGATATGAGACCAATTGAATATATGTACGCTATATATGTTCAAAAAGAGATTGTTAATAGTTATTGTTTTAGACACTTCCTATTTAAGATATGTACTTTAGGACAAACTACTAGGACTGGGAGTAGCCCTAATGCTCCCAACGATTGCCATAAAGCTTGTACTTATAATCACTTATAATTTATTTATGGCCTTTAACTTTGAAAGTTGTCTTTTATCTCAGTTCAAAACTGGAAAAAAGTTTCAGGATATCCAATTTTTGGAACATAGAGTGTATAATATGGGAAAAGGAGTTATAATATACACAATGACTGTAAACATAAACCTTCAGAAACACTTTTTAAGTAGTGCTGAAATGTCCAAATGAGGCTAAGGCCAGTGAGCTTCTTGTCAGTGATCATGAAAGACTGCTGGTAGTTTTTCTTTGCCAGGATAAAAAAAAAATGTTTGGCAGTACTTGTTGGACTGATCAATACTCAGAACAACAGGAAAGTTTGAGGAAAAAGATCTATGAAGGAAAACTGCAGATTTAAACAAGTTGGTATAGTATCTTAGAGCTAAATCGAAAAGCTGAGTCAATGCCAGTAAACCGATCAATTTAAATTAACTCTACCAATTCCACCAACAGGATTTGGCAAATATCCAGCCTTGTTTATGCCTGAATACTTGCTGATGAGTACAAAAAGTATGTGGTCGGGCTGCAACTTCCTAAGGGACATTTATCAAAATTAGTGGGGTGTATGTGTACAAATTGAGTCTTAATCCTATGTTGTATAATCACTTCACATTAAATAAAAGAACAATTCACATCAATTATTAAAAGGCCCAAATTAATACTACATTCATGCCCATGATGAGAATGTGGCCGCAACTGTAAGAACAAAAAGCAAAACTAAAAGACTTCAGGCTCTACAGACATACTCGTATTGCTTGTGAAACGTCTTGCTCTTTGCTTGGGCTGTAATTACATCTTGGATTTTAATCACTTATAGAGCAGCTGCAAATATACATTTCCATACCAGACTAGAACCAGAGAACTAATGATGTGCTTGCTCTTAAAATCAACAGCCATGCCTGAAAGAGACTAAAAATAGAAACGGACAACTTTTAAAAGAGCGCTGACTGCAGTTGTGGGTATTATCAAAACTTAAGTGCCACATTTCTGTGACACAGAAGCCAACAAGTGCAGAGGGACAAATTATCCTTTCATCCACATGCATGTTCCTGTTTTTCCTTCATAAAAGAATTGGCCAATGTGTGTGAAACTTGAAATGCCTGTGGTTATTAAGTGAAAGAAAGCCAGAGCGAGCGCGACTTACTTCGGCAACTGTGTCTGTGCTTTCACTTCCCAGAATGTTACCACACTTTTCTCGTACCACACACATCTCCACATGTGTATTCACAAAGAAAATAAGCAGCAAAAACATTTTCCTTTCACCAAAATCTTTCAGAAGGAGGCTACAGTTTCACAAAACTTTCTCGCAGTCTTTACCTTGGAATTACTCGTTAGCTTATTGCCAGCACTCACATCCTGATCTCCACCTCCACCCGGGGTAAAATATATCTTGAAATGTGGCTGCCTTCTGGGACTTTCCCCAGTGATTTTAAAAGTACAGCAATTAGAGCTGTTTTCTGGTTCCAGCTCCACATCTGTTTGATTCTCTTGTATAGTCTGAAAGTCTGCACCATTTTTCTGGTGTTTATTCTCCAGCAACAACCTCTGATGAAAAGAGCTTCTTTGCAGTCGGATTCTTGGATAACGCACCGTGCGGACGCCTCTTGTGCTACCATGGCTCAAATCTGTGCATTCCTCCTGGGATAGAGGAGATCCTTGTCTGTCTTCTATCAGATCCTGGTTTTGTTTTTGCTGAAGCTGAAAAACCAGTCTCTGCGTTGCACCATTAACACCAAAGCATGGGTTCAGGCTCTGCTGTTGGACAGATCTGCCATCCCCACCATAGGGAAGAATCCTGAAATGCTGGGCATCAGAGCCAACAAGAGAATTTCTCCTAATGCAGATGGCACCAACACTGATACCAGGTTGACCTCCTCTGAATGTAGCATGGCCATTGGAATCAATACTAAAGACTCTGCGTTTTGGGAGGTTTGGCTCTGTCAGAAAAGATGGAGAGTTTAAAGAATCGGAGCTGTAGTATGGAGGAGGCGGATGTAGTGGAAAGCCTGCTTGAACAAGTGGTTCACTATATGCAGGCGCAGGTCCTGGAGGAGTATAACAAGGTGGTGGGATATCATCAGCATGCCCACCAGATTCTCTATTACTTAATCCATTAGATCGCTGGAGAGAGATATGCATGGACGAGCTCTTAGTGGGACGAGGTTCCGAGTAGGTAGCGAGCTGGGGTATGAACATGGAAGAGCTGCGTTTAAGCGAAGGCTCCGAGCGCAGACCAAAAGTCGTTGACGGGACATGTTGCGCAGTTGACTCCTGAGAAGGCCTCAACAACGGAGGTGGGTGCATGTAGGGTGCTCCGGCCACCCCACTGTCTTCCTGCTGCTCTTCAGACTCCGTCTCTAGTATCTCCGGGGCTGTGTTACTGCGGCCAGATCCAAAGTACAAACGCAGACGTTGTGCCATTTTCGCCTCAAGTCCGACAGCTCCAGTTCACTCTCGCTTACTCTCTGACTGGTTGCTGTTTCACTCCTCTCCTCGTGTCGCCCACCTCTCCTTTGGGTGGCCAGATGACTGATCCCTTTTTTCTTCCACCTCTACCTCCCTCTTCCCCCTCCTATTCCCACCCTCTTCAAGTCTCTTCCACAACTTTCCTTCCCACAATAAACTACACAGAGAAAAGACAACTCACTACGGAAATAACTCCAAAACAGAGGACAACTTAAAGCTACATTTTCCAAGCAAAGGCAGAAAGAAGGCTAAAGAAAGAGGAAAGAAAATAAATAAACAAACAAAATTAAGATCCCTGTACAGCTCGACCAAGCACTAGCGACAGACAGCAGAAATAGCCTTACTCGAGTGACAGCCAGCATTCCTGACATGATTGGATAAGAGCCTGCTGCGCTTCTCGTTCCCGAGGTGACTGGGCTGACTGTCAGTCATGTGACTGCAAATGGCCTCACCACCTCCTGTTACAACCCCGCATTAACCTCATCTGCTAACTAAACCCCTCTCACCTCCAAGTTACATCTTGCTAACCCCTGTCCACACGTTCCTCCATTCTCATGATCTTCTTCTAACATCACCCATTATTCTGCCACCACATCTATCAAGGTCTTTCCTACAAGTAGTACTAAAAACTGTCATTAAATCAGCCTTTTATGTTGTTAAAGATAAGTAGAAATTATGCCGTGCATGATCACAGTAACTATGATTTCTATTATCTCCTCATCAGAGCTGACACATCACTAATCTGCCTGACTGTTCAGCTGTGGTCACCAGGAGAGGGCAATTAGAAAAAGAGGGGGGAAAAGGAGGAAGAACCACACCCATAAACAAAAATACAATCCGTCTCTTCCTTCAGCAAGCAACCATCAGAAACATTTCTCACCAACTAACCCACAAATTGACACTCAGACCAACACAGAATGTGAAATAAAAGTTGTGTCTTACAACTTTTAGATGTGAACCAAAAAAGGGATTTGTAGGAAAACTGTTACTAAAAATGGACTAGACCAAAGGCACCAGCAGAGCAAAGAGCAGACTATCTGACAGATTGTAGCTTTGATAAGGCAAGCAGCACAGTTGTCTCTGGGGAAAGATGCATCTACTTGACACAGAATACACACACCGTTTCCAAAATGAAGCCAAACACTTAACCAGCAGGATGTTTTATAGGTTACTCTAAACCCACTCAAGATAAAATTCAGCTGCGATCCTTATCTGTAATGCTGCATGAAATAAAGTACTCAAAGCAAAAGCACTTGTAATAGACTATCTGGCAAGAGCAGAGGGTATAATAAAGACATTTTTACAGACAACACCCTGAATATTCATACCGCACTTTTGCACTGATTCACCAGCGTATCAGCATTTACTTTGCCTGAAAGCAGACTTATTGAAGGAGTCTATGCACCGAACGGACAAAGCTCATATTATCATTTGACATTTCAGAGATAGATGGGTGAAAAGCGGGTGCCACTTTTTAAGTTCAACTGGTTAAACCTGTGGTTTAGCCCACAGTGATTCATTTTAGCCTCCAAATCATGCTGCAACAAGACACTGATAATGTACCATCTTGAATAAAAAGAAAAAAATGAGGAAAGTTAAAAAGGAAGAGACTGGAGTACAAGAAGAAATTGTGGCTTGGCAGCCTGTTACATTTGGTGATGACACACTGCCTGCAGTGTTATGCACAGTCAATAAATGTGTGTGTATGTGCAAGTGTGAGAAATGTTATGGAGAATGTTCTGCATAAAGGAAACAAAGCACCAAAGTGTGGTCCAATGGCAGGAAGCCCATTCTGCAGAAAGTGCCTGCCTCCAACGAGGCGCTGTGCTGCTCTGTAGGTCTTAAAATGTAACGATTAGTCTTATATACGTTTTATGTGCACACACAAACAGGAGATGACATTTAGTGTATTAAACACCTCAGTGTATCTGTAAGTTCACACAGGAGAACCAGAATTTTTCATACATGTCATAGCACAAGCTCTGTGAAACATTTCATCTTATCAACAAGATGAGCATAATTCAATGGATACAAAGCAGCCCTTAAGAAAAAAAAAATACAAGACAGTGGTGGGGGAGTTGCTTTGGCATGCATACAGAGATGGACAAAAAGTGCCTTCTCAGACATATAAGGAGTGAACTGTCTGTGCTGGTCTTTCTTGTGTCACCCTCTTCTACACAGCAGCAGTATAGAAGAGGGTTCTTATTGTACTGAGGGAAAATCAACAGCATTTTTCTATGGCGTTGTTGGGAAAATAAATCAGTAAATGTTGAGCATTAAATTTCAGTAAATAGGACAATCATAAAATCATTGAACTAACTGGAAAACTAAAATTGCCTTGAATCTGTGAGGCCCAGACAGTCTCTTATCTAGTCAGTTGAGCTGCATGGGAGTATTAGTTTCATCAAAAACAAAAAGCTCAAGCTTCTGCTATTCAGAAGACAAATAGATAACACAAAACTACCAATTTAACCTTTTGATTATTCCCCCAAAACAACAACCACTTCACCCATGTGTCTGCCCTGTAGATATTTCACCGAGGTGAAGCTTTCGCACTGGCGTGAATTACCAGATTTATTATCGAGACCTACTTGTGGCGTTAATTGTTGCCACACTTGACATTTATTTTGGTTGTCGTGGGAACCGAGTGCCTACAACATGAATATTTTTACAAGTCAAAGAAATTTGTGTTCTCGTCTGGGAGAGAAACCTGACGTAAGCACAAGTCAATAATGGAGTACATTTTTACAACTGAGCAATGAAACCAGCAGACTAACAAGCTGTTAGGTCTACAAATCTACCTGATCTTACAGTTCAAGAAAAAAATAATATAAACACAAGGCAGATTAGATCAATCTGATTCCAGACGGTACATGATTTCTTTGGTAAAATGGAAGCAGAATGATTCCAAGGAAACGCTCCACAGAAGTACACAATATTATAACTGAGACAAAAAGCAGAAAAAGACAGGGGTGCTCAAAAGCAAATTATTACCAAAGAAACTAAACTGAACTTTTTGGTAAATAATATCAAAGTGAAACATACTTGCAAAAAGAGCAAAATTAACACAACAAAACTAAAATAAACTCTAGCTGTTAATTATTAGGGTCGTTAAGAAGAGGGAATCTTACCAATCTGTTTTCATCAAACACCTCGAAGAGAAGCCTGTGGTTCTGTGGGCACACCTGTGTTGGCAACAAAACAACAGGGGGAGATTTTACTGCAGTCATGCATTTGCTATACGAATCCAATTCTGATGTATAGCACTGTGCAAAGGTTTTAAACCACCCCTAATTCCTTCATACGTTGCTCTGATGGAAAGAGACTTTCTTGTACTCTTTTAAAGTGATCTTGATCAATCGCCCTGCAGGTTTTCTGAAGGGTTTTCCAAGTTTTTTTTTTGAACTTCTGCTGCTTCTTTGCTCATTTTCTGTCCAGTCCTTGAACCTGACTATGACAGCCATATTGTGCAGTGTGTGCTTAAAAAAAATTTAGATGCTGACAGTAGACAAATGAGGGCCAAAAATAAAAAGGTTCAGGCTTACAAATGATCACCAGCAGATAAACTGCATCAGAATGTTGTGTCTTTAAGAAACGGGGGGAAGAAATACAGCAAAGACTTGACAGGAGCTGAGTGATGCATCATCTTTCAGCTGATGGACGGCTGTAAAACAAGTCCTCAGCTAATAGCCCTTTAGTATCATCTTGCCTGCACAAATATGCGTTTTGTTTGTCAAACTGTGCTATTTTTGGTCTACTTTAATAGATTCAGCTAAAGACAAACAGACATATTGTGTTTTAATGACAGGTTGCTCATAATAAAGTGCCAAAACATCCTTTCTAAAACTGCTTCTTTGCCATGTTGTCTGTTATATCTCATCTGGTTAATCCCCTAACTTTAGTAGCTGTTTTATGTCTGAATCATTCACAAGTCAAAAAAAATGGCTTCACAAACAAAATGCAAACATTACTCTGAAAATGGTCAGGAATGGATCTGACTGAAAAGGAGTAAAAACACAGCCAATGTCCAAAAAAAAAGACCTCCAGAAAGACATATTGATCAAGATCACATCAAAACAAAAAAGTCTACTTCTTTTGAATGAATTATAAAGAAATGAGTGATGTCTTTTGGACTTAGCACAGTGCTGTACATGCACAAAACATTTTGGAGATGTTTGTAATTTACAGTAATTGTTAGTTAAGGGACACATCATAAATGAGTGGCTAACATGGACTAGAAGACAACATTAAAGGAGGTGGAACCCAGCAGAACTAAAATAAAATCGAAGATGAACTACTTTATCCTCCAAAACACTCTAAATTAAACACATTCAACAGCAAATTGTGGTAGTGAAGAAAGCAGAAACGTTTTAAATCTGAACTCACCCTGAAGTAGAACTCTTCATTCCATTTAGGATTGAGGGTCTGAAACACGAAATGTAGATTTGGTTAGACCACAATTTATTAACTGCATTAAAGTCACAGTAAACAAGAAGTTTACAAAGCAAACCTATACATATCAGACTGAGAGGAAAATAAGTGAGGGAATCTGGTTCCATCATTTTTGTCAACGATCTTTTAGCTTCGTTACTGAAATTTAGAACCAAAAACCATTTCCTGCCGACAGGCTTTTAGGCTCCAGATTAACAGCCATGAAGATTTTCACACACTTTCAGCCTGGATCAACTCACCAGACTCTCCTAAACCCCTTTCCTTCTGCCTCACACATTTGACATTTTATCAGACTGAGAACTATGCGACACTTCTCATTAAAATTCTCTCCTTGAATGAAACGACTTAAACACTCAAATGTCGATAAAACCGTAACTTTACAAGTCACTCTAATTAACAAGCACAACATTTAACAGCACAGCAGTGCCCTTTGACAAACAGCTCATTTGATAGAAAAACCCATGATATATAAAAAAACAAAACAAAAAAAATCGATAAACAATAATAATAAAAAATCCAGGACTGCATTCCAAACTTTAGTACTTGCGGTATCCTAAGGACAGTCAGTATTAGTCTCTGCTCGGCTTTTCATTTTTGTCATATTTTCCATCATGTTTTTTTATATTATTTGCCATGAGCTAAGCTCTACGCTTCAGCAAAGATGCTATCAAAGCTGCCCCAGTTTAAAAAAAAAAACAGAAGAAGAACTCACAGAAGAGCCAAGCAGTGGTACTTCTTCTTCTGCTCCACATAGCAGTGTATTGTCAGCTATTTATATCCTATAAAGCAATCGTAGCCACTGGCAGCATATGTCTGCCTGCGTGGAGGCTCGAGTTGTCCGACTCCTGCAGAGGCTTTTTCTGGCAGCTGATTGTAGCCAACCACAACTACCACTAAAGAACAAATTCACTGAAAATAATACTATTAATTTTATTGATATGCTTAGTCAGACTCCATCAAAGTTTTACTTCTATTATAATTTCAAAAAGCCCCTGACTTAGAAGTGAATAAAATATAATGCTTGACAGACTTAAATTAAATCATGCAGAGCAGAGATTTTACAATACCCCAGCCCATGTTGAAATTAATATCTTCCCCGAATAGAATTAGCCTTAATATCAAGTAATAGCTCCCCCTGCTGTGAACAAATTTCCTCCCCAAAGCAGCCCACTGGGGTTGAAAGACGTTGGTCTGTGACTTCCCCCTCTAGACTCTGCTGCACAGAAAAAAAGGAAGCATGGCTTTCCGGTGCTTTCCTGTGCCTTCTCTCACAGGATGAAATGATTTGCTTTGATTTGTAGCACAAAATGGCACTAGTTTTTGTGAAGTTTTAGGAGGGTCTGCTGTAAACTATGACTTGAAAAAAAGATGCATTTAAGTGACGGTGCACAGCATGTTCAGGAGGAGATCAGACATAAATCGGACATCAGTTTCTATGCACCACAAATTTGGAACAAACTTCCAGAAAACTGTAAAACAGCTGAAACACTGAGTGCCTTTAAATCTCAACTTAAAACCCACCTGTTTAGAGCTGCTTATGGCTAAATTAGGGTTAGAGTGCGGGTTTTTGATGTCTTCGATGTTTTTCTCTTTCTTACTGTTTATTCATTGTCACATGCTGTTTTTATTTTGTTTTTTAATTATGTAAAGCACCTTGAAATGCCTTGCTGCTGAAATGTGCTATACAAATAAAATTTGATTGATTGAATGATTGATAAAAGTCAAAAAGTGTCCGACCAAATGGCATGCGACACGTTTGAAAGGGTTTCCCTTTGGACTTACCTTTTTAATAGTTTTCGTCTGGACTAAGGCAAGCTCTCTGTTTTCATCCGCAACATAGAGGGAAAGCTTGACATAAGGATCACTGCAGACAAAAAACAGGAAAAAGTACATGTTGAACACTAGTATACCCAGGACAACATTTAAAAACTAGCAAACGTTTAAAGCAGCAAGAACAAAAATAAGCCGTTTCTAAAATAAAAATGGATAAAATTATGAGTGATATGAGCAAATAATTTATTTCAGAGTTGATTGTATTTAAATATGAAGCATCTGGGTTTTTTGATTCATTATCACTTGCTGCCAAAGGCGAAGGGGTGATAGTGTTTTTGCCCGTGTCTCTGTGTGTGTGTTTGTTGTGTTGGCAAAATATCTCATGAACCACTGGATGGAATTTGATAAAACTCAGAAAGTAATCATTAGTTGTGCATCTACAACTGATTAACTTTAGAAGACAACTCAAATCAAGATGGCCACCACAGCTAATCAGCCTTAGCAAACACAAAAATGGCTATAACTCAATCAAATTTGCAGTTTTTGAGCTGAAGTTTGATGTGGTAGTAGCTGAGAGTCATTAAGGTCATATTTAGAGGGAAGTGAGGATCTCCATTTAGCACAACTGCATTTAAGAATGAGTATAAAAAGCAGCACATGTACCTAACCTTTCTTTATCCTCTTTGTACTCCCATTATCATATCAACTGTGGACACATTACACAGGTGCACCAGTTTATAATGGTAGCCTACAATAAGGCACTGTATGTTTTCAGACCTGAAACCTGACCTTACGCCTGCCCTGCAGATAAAAACTGCTTGCATTTGGGAACTGTGAGATAAAGGCTGTAATGCCATATTGACAGAGTGCTAAAAATAGAACCGGCAAAACATTTTGAGGTAAGTGGCATAAATAGTAAGAGGAGCGTGTGGGACTTTTGCCACTTAAGAAAAACAGAAACGGTTTCTTTAGAAGTGCTGACAGGGCAGAAATCGCCGAGCTCGACCATTCAGAGAAGTCAATATGCTGATACCAAAACAAGGAGGAGTGTCAGGTTTACCATTCCCAAAATCTCCCCAAAGCTTCTTTCATGTGTTTAATTTCAAGATGCAATAAAAATCCTTTGAATTAAGATATAAAAAGCTACACAACCTAAAACATTTCCATTTTTTATTCCCTAATTGCTGATTAAAATGTTGACATATAGTCTAAAAACATGAAAAAGCATCTAACAAAATGACCACTCTGATCATTTTAAATGTACCAACAACTTGAAATGTACCATCACAATTACTGGCACATTTCTCTGCCGTTTTCCTTTTTCCCTTACTGTGTATTCTGAAATAACCTGTATGCAAATTAATGTCATGTTCCAGATGGTGTAGATAAGACAGCAGGCAGCTGGTCTTCACACAAACACATTATCTACTTAACCATAGTATCAATCTTTTCTTTCTTAGTTCTTATTAAGTCTTCTCTCTTCACTTCTGGATGTTGTCTTACAACAAATGAGGCTTTTCTTTTTTTATTCTTAAGTCGTTAACTTACACTTCAACCTCCAAAGCTATCAGGCCTGACTGTGTTCAAGATGAGTAGGCTGAGACAGATAATATGTTTATCGCTAAAGAAGCAGTGCGTGAACATCAGCTCCAAGATGAAGACGCCAACGACAAAACATGACAGTGAGACATCAAAAAGCGTCCACCGACCAGAGGAAAAAACTGAAAACAATACCTGACGGGACAATACAGAACTGCTGCGACACCAGCTGTGTTTTCATCCAGACGTCAAGGGAAATTGAGGCAAATCCTTAAAAGTGTGTTTCCATTAACCAGTTTGGAAAAAGAACTACAGTGTTGTGAGGATTTGGTATAGGCCACGTACTGTATAATGTGGCAGTGGCTGCAAACCAAACACTGAATTTTGAGATAAAAAGACTAATAAAACCTGCCATCTTAGCCATTCACGACTAAGGGTTGTATTATGAAGTTTAAAGCTTTTGTACAAATTTAGGATTGCCTTGAAATGTTTTAGTTTCTGTCAACCTCTTTGTATAAATCTAAATGAATAAATACAAAGTGAAACAACAGGTTTTTTTGAATAAAGTTACAAAACTCCTGCCTTACAGTATTACCAACCAACATATTATTCATGTCTTGTACATTATTCAGGTTTCATAAAGTGAAGTTTGGTAACGGTTAGTTTTTTTTTCTGTTTTTGCTGCATGTAAATCAGCACCCTAATGTTAGGAGGATAACTCACCAAAGCTTTCTTCAGGAAAAGCTTATGTAACACCAGCAAGATAGACAAACCACCTCGCAGTCATGCCTGACAACATTTGTTTTCATCAATATGTTACCACTAACAGTTAGGTTTAAGACCATTTTTACCTACAAGGAGCTTAAGCTGATAGTAGCTGTGCCTTGCCAGGCATTTTAAAAGCACGTATTCAAAGTTCATCACCACTAAAACTTCGAAAGCAGAAAAATAAACGAGACAAAGGATCGGAACAGTTTGTCCACCGCATAGATTTGTTTGTTCTCAGTCACAGAAATCAGATTGGCAGCAAACAGTGAGACTGCAGTTTCAAGAGGACAAAGATGATTTAAGGTTCCTGGCCAGATCAGCGCACTCCACCTAAAGCCTAAAAACCTCCTTCATCATCCCCAAATTACTGCAGAGGCTGCATGTACCACAGCTCAGCAAAAGGAGATTTGAACATGTTTCAAACAACCTGGGAATCTGTTTTACTTTGATTTCCTGACATTAAAACTGGATCTGAAGAGAAATCTAATTCCAGTCCAAATATACCCTTGTTTGGTTTCAGCCTGCCAGTTAGAAGACTGAATTACATTCATATGAATGAAGCAGTTGAGAGGATGCTAAAGAAAAAGAGCAAAGAGAATCCTAAAACTGAGCTGAAAACATATCCCTCAAGTAAATGTGCTGCTGCCTAATAGCTAATTAATGTCTTCAGGAACCCCACAGCCTCTAATTGCATGTTTGTGTGGTTCTGTGATGTGCTGTGACTAAACAATAACAATGAGCCTACTGTATCTCAGCTTCTCAAAGACTTCTTTTCTCCCTCCCTCTATTAATAAAAACCCTTGAAGGGAGACAGACAGGTAACTTCAGGTCAAGATGAATTAAAGGCCTCGTGTTCCTTGAATGAATGTATATCGCCCACCGCCTTTAATGCCAGGGTTTTGGACTAAGACCATCTTGTGTTGAGAAATGACTGAGTTGGAGCCATTTTGGTCAGACCTAGATATGAATGTCGTGCGCAGTCTCTCGTGATGTTTCAAGTTGTCATGCTCTGAGTACGTGTTGCAAATGACTCTACTACCACACCACATTTTAGCACAATTTATATATAGCTGATTTATAGCCATCTTTGCATTTTCTAAAGCGAGTTGGATGTGGTGGCCATCTTGATTTGGGTTGGCTCCAAAAGATAATTAGTTATAGGAGGTACAGCCAATAATTATTTTATGAAAGCTTCAATAAAATTTTGTATAGTGCTTTGTGATTTGTTTTGATTTCAGACAGACTTGACATCAAATAGGTAATGTCAAAATTTTAAACAAACATATTGTGTGATCTGTTAGCTCTCAGAATATGCATTGGAGATCCAACTCGGCTCCTACCACACCAAATTTTAGGTTGATATTTGTCAATTTGACTGAGTTAAAGCCGTTTTGTTTTTTGTTATTTAAAAGTCAGCTGGCTGCGGCAGCCATCTCAAATCAGGTTGATTCCAAAAGTCACAAGCACTCAGAAATACACGAGCAAAAACCATACAATCGACCTTCACTTTTTCAGCAATGGTTGATAAAAACATTTGAGGTTGCTGGATTTAAATGTAACTCTGTTTACCTTTACTTTCTCTGCATGAAAGCTTCTTCAGATTCTATCAACAACACTCAAACTCAACATGTTGTTCAAAAATAAAAGGAACACAATGTAGCAATGTAGCTGTGATACAACATTAGCAGAAATACATTCGGAGCAAGCTGGCACTGTTTGAGCCTCTCAAAATGTGACAGACTGCCAAGTCAGCACCGTCTGTGGAAGCTAGCCACACATCAAGTCCTCATTCAGTGGTTCTTCGTTACAGTTCAGCTTTCACCACAGCTCGCCTGAGATGTCTTGCCAGCAGTGCACCAGGATGCTCGCTCGTGCCCTCTGGCCTGAGTGGAGCTCACAGTGCTAAACTTGCTAAGCATTTTCCCAGGGAATGTCTGCTTTTTACACAGCTCTGATATGAGACATTACTATAATCTAAAAAACAAAACGCTGATGATTTGTCATATTGTTGTTTTATTTGATGTCTCTGCCAGTACTGGTGTCGAATCATGGACTGCTTATGTTCAATGGACCTCGTCAGGAAGAGGTTCTTATTCAGCGTGTTACTAAATAGCAATATTAGTCAACATTAAGTCAGCCTCCTCTTTAACAGCCTATCACTGACGTGGCTGTGACGTGTGTTAGCATCACACTTTCATGTACAGACATATTCAGGCATTCGAGTGCAGGAATGTAAATTCAGCCTTCCAGGAATCTGCTGCATTGGATGCGTTTTGTCAAGAGAGCGAGGGGAAAAAAAAACGCAACCTCACTGCAGACACCAATCCTATAATGATGCTTGGATCTTAAGAGCTTAAAACTTGTTTCATTTCCTACTACAGCTGAAATATTAATCGGGTTACCTTGTCAAATGACAAGAAACTAAAGAGCAAATATTTAATCATTCAATTATTTTCTAAGCATAATTCACAGTTTTCACAGTCTGGAATATTGGAGTTTGAGTTTTATTTGTTTGGGAAAATACTAAAATGCTCTAAAATAAAAATAGCCATTTGTATTTATCAACATGTCATAGTTACAGGTCACTTAACCCTCCAGAATCCTTCAAAAGAGAGTGAAACAAAGAGAGGTAGAGAAGCGCTTGTAACTACCGAAGGTCACAGGAGGATTAAAGCAAATTATGTGCAATATTGATGCAATTTTGTGGCATAAAAGAAGACTTTTTTTAAAACTGCTACAGACATAGTGGGTGGTAACATTAGTAAAGCCTCATGACTTGGTTTAATATAATTTATTACAAGCCTCAACACTGAAAGCACAACGCTGTAGGTTATTAGATTTTTTTATAGAAAGACGTGATGCTGCTCAGAACAGGGACTTGGAGTACAAATCCACAGGAGGATGTTTTGTAGCGGCACATAAAACTTGTTTTAACACTGTGTAACATCTGTGTGTTTACACATGCAACAAAGTATGTGGCACACGTTTAATTATTAGTCAAAGTCTACTATCTGGAAAATTTGCGACTGCGGTGGATTACGCGTAAGATGGGAGAGGTCGGTAATCATTGATTAACACCTGGGAGTTCAAGGTCTTTGCAGCTGTAAAGAGTGCAGCAAATGTTCACAACATTGGGCTGTCCAAGCTGAGAAGGACAGACAAAATGAGACCCTCCGAGTCGAAGAGCAGGATGACAGACATACCGGCTAAAGCTTTGCTGCTCGTCTTATTCTTGGCTTTCCTTACGTACATGTCCCCTGGCAAATTGTTATGGTAATGACAGCAACACATTTCTTACCTTAAGAGTGCAAATAACTAGCAAAAAAATGCCAATTATGTCTGGTTTAACGAAAGTGGAGCAGGTGTGTTCATAGCAGGTGCAATCCCCAGTACAAATGAAACTCTCAGAAAGTATTCACTTGATGGACATCTACAGAAACTTTGTACAACTATGACAAGATAATACATATACCACTAAAGAAGCCCATGAATATAAAAAAGGCTGTTTCCTAGTGCATCTTGAGAAAGAAAAGCACCCAGTGACACTTACCTGGCACCAATGATGTCTTTTTTTGCCAGATCAATTCCTGCAATGACTTTCACCCGCAGCACACGTGTTTCATGCTGCAAAAGAAAAAAAGATGGTGGAAATTACTTTGTCAAAAGTAGCCATGGAAAATACTCTCATGACCTCATTACCAGCCAACATTACGTACGTCAAGCTACTGGCTGCAAAAACCTGACTTTTCATGCGAAAGCCCACAAAGGAGGAGGTCAAGCTCGAGTTAGAAACCTTCCATAATCTCCAAAACACACAAACTAGCACCTTTTTGTTAACGGAATGAGGCAATTATATCGGTATAGGTGCAGGTATGCATCACTTTCCTGCAAAAATTATTCACAGTAAAACCTTCTGTTCTGTTAACATACCTGCAATGTTTACAGCCACTTCCACGCTTATCCTTTATTACCTGCTCTGCAAATTAAAATCACTGACAAACTGCTTCTTTGTACCTGCCTGAGTGCAGGTTATAACATTTCCGTTAAGCCTAAAAATTAAAGATATAATTTAAGGTACAGCTGGAGAGCCAAAGCAGGGAGCCTGAACTTATTATTAAGATGTGATATGATGTTGGAGGTGTAGCATTGGTCAACCTTTAATTCTTTGTCACAGGAAGTGCATTGTTTAATGCGAATTTTAAAATTCTCTACACGACAAGACTGTATAAAACAGTCCCATCTAGTTCTGCTTGTATGGCAGTAAACCAGAAAAACCACCAGCCTCCTTTCCATGAAGCTGCTGAACATTAGAATCCATTACATTATCTTGGTTTACAGTTTGCATTACTTTCAATAAAGCTAAAAGCTTTGACTTTGGTGGAGCAACTTGTGCAACCCTAATTTAATGGATTGGATATATGAATGCTAATTAGTGCTTTCAAGCTATTACTTGTAGCCCTAATGCTTAGAAACCACTTCCAAACTGTTCTTAATGTAATCAGACAATGTCAGATGGCTATTTATTTCCTTAAAAAGTAAGAATAAAATATGTCTTGGTTATGTTATGATTAAGGTCACTGTTATATGTGCAATAATTTTAATTGTAAAATTGGCTGTTTGTTGGGTTTTGGTATATCCATTCATTACAGCCTGTTGCCTGTGCTGTTACCAAAACATGTTGTGAACCACTGGACGATTTTTAATGAAACCCTCACAAAGTACATCTACAGCTGATTATCCTTTGAAGTCAGCTTGATACAAGATGGCTGCCACAGTCAACTGACCTTAAAAAATCACAAAAATAGCTATGATTTTACAGATACGGACCGAAAATTTGATGCAGTAGTAGCTGAGATTGATGCCCAACACAAATTCTGAGTACAGGATTGTGCAAGATCTTTGTTTGAAAGCTCTGGCATGAACAGCGTCAGGTGATATGCTTTCCTTCAAGGAATATTACGCATTTCGTTTTTAAATGTGTATGTCACAAAACAAGTTGGCTAAATAGGCTTCAAAGCTCCAGATGCTTGTTTTAATAGCGTCTTGTTAAAAGTGGCATCTGAATCTAATGCTGGGAGCAAACCTAACTTGTAGAATTTCCTTTTATGCGCTTGAATGAAGACATTAGTCATTCAGCTATATCATCTGGCTGTTTCTGACAGCATTACGAATGACTGACAGGTGATGTTGCAGCTGCTGTTTGACAAAATTATATTTGTCACATGCATAGTAAAGCTGTAATGTGTGAATCGTGACTGTGCTGCTGCCCTGATAGAATCCCAGCATCTGCATCATCAAACACTGAGGTATTTGTGCAACTTTTACAGCCACAGTCAGCCAGGTGGCCACAGATGGCGTGGATATTCACCTCAAATGACCGTGTTTACCTCCGTGATCCAGTTCTGACTCCTTCAGTGGTCAGCTGTGGACAAACCAGCTGTGATTACAGCTAAGGTGGGGCGTTTAGGTCCGACACGGGTTAGGATAGCTCGTAAATCACGTTCACAAATGAAGATTTGAGCCCCCCCCCCTTCACTTTTCGGTGACAGCCACAAGTCGCCCATACATTTTAACGTAATGGAGGATGCGGGGACAGCACACAGCTGTGAGGCGGGCGCTTTCCTTTTAAAACTCCCAGCACAACGTGGCTTCACGGTAGCTAGTAAGATACATTTTTTGAAAGAACTGCTAAAAACAGAAGAAAAAACAAGAGGGCAAACAAAGACTGAGAGCTACCTGTGCGCTACAGCGGAATGTTGCCGTGGGTGAGGGCTTCACTAACTGCTAATCGTTAGCCATCTCTGCCTCAGCACCCCCGCCTCACGCTAAACGACTTCCAGACTGCAATTAAACAAAAGCTTTACTGTCATTACAGCTTACCTCGTCTTCTGAAAGTCCATATATAGGCTCGTAATTTACAGCCATATAGCCTGCGGTCCACAAAAAGTGTACACAAACACGAGCCGCTGTGCAGAGCTAGCTACCCACTAGCCTTTAACAATACAGTCCCACTTTCCTCTCTCTGCCGTGCGGTGGTGGTAAAGTCCACGGTAAAAAGACAAAAAATTAAAGCTTTGCCACGGACCGGAGATGAATTCACAGCCAGATAATCTAATCCGCGCCAGCGTGGTCCGTCTAGGACACAACGTGAACGTGAAGGGCAAAAAAAGACAATATCTAAAACGTTTCAACTGAGGCAGATTGCTTTTGACAACTCTAAGATTATCGCATAAGTGTTGTGGCACTTGACTTCCTCCTGACAGCTCAGCCAATCGCGTGTCGACTAGACGTAACTGACCTCAATATCAGCCAATCAAATGCGCGGTAAATTCTCGGTCAACCAATTAAATTGAAGGTGTGTTTTTTTCCCCTTCTTTTGGTGCTTGTCAATAGTGAATGAAGGCATGGTCTTAAAAGCCAAATACTTTTCATTTCAAGAAACTTTGTGAAGGGATATTTCAGAATATAATAAGACATTTTTCAATGAAAACTGACACAACAGCCCCGACGGTGTTCACGCTATGTGTAGAACTTGTAACAAAGAGCCAATCATGGTCTACAAGTAGTCAATAAACCAGATGTCAATTTGCAGAACAATAAATTTTAGGGTTATTTGATCACATACAGAGTTTTACCACAAAAAGAGCACCAGACGTTTGTTTGCAAATGCAAGTTTTTTTTAATGTTATCAATAATAGTCTATACCATTTTTTTTCTCTAAGGTGAAAAATAATTGGATGGAGCATATAGCCAAGCCTTTCACAGTAAATAAGTGGAAAAGAAAAGTTTAACTTTGAAATATTAACAGCTCAGTGTAAAGACAAACAGATGACAGAACCAAACCCAGAAAAATAAAACCTTGTGGTGGAAGTATTTAGTGTTAGGGGCAACATTCATCTTGCTAATAACATGGATGTTGTGTCATTCTATACTGAGCCACTTTAAAGGTTAGCTAACACCATATGGTGTGCAGAAGTTTAGCATTTCTAATAGGTGGTTGGCTTTTTAATTATCATTTTTTGCCACAATTATCATGAGCTTTAAATAAGCCCTGCAGCATGCTGTTGTGGTTTTGTTTCAAACGTGACGTCTGCTAATGCTTTTGACATGTTTTTGTTGTCTGAGGGGAAACAAATCAAGCACTGCATATATAAAGGGTAGGCATTTTATTTGAAAAAGCACTGTATGAGAAGGGTGAATAAGGAAGAGATTGTGAAGCTCTTTGGAACTAGGATGAGGTTTAAAAGCAAAGAAGTCCCCACTGTTTTATACTACACACTGTGTCCTGTCATGCTGAAGAGGTTTTTCAGACTTGCAGACTCATATAAAATTAATCCTCTTATTTTTCAGTCGGCACTGGGTAGCTTTACCTCTGAATCCCCTCTGATGAGCATCAAATCCAGTTAAAAAAAGCAAACCCTTTTTTTCTAAGGTTGACGAAAGACATGGCCCATCTTTCTACCTTTCTTTGACCTCTAATAAACTGGGTTATTTAGATTCACCACTGAGCCATGATCACAGGTTTACGTTAAAGTAACAAAATCACATGAAGAATGGGGCAGATCATCTATGTTGAAGCTGCCTCTAACTCACCTGTCTTATTGCCTTTTTCTGAAATAATAACACTGCAAATTACATTTTGAATACTGTGAGAATGAGATTATTAGGACTGATGCTGCAAACGGCCTAGGAAAGATGCACAAATTAATGGTATACACACACCTTTCAAGACACTAATGTGCTGCTGTGTCTCATACAGAAAAATCCATAAACCTTTGCTCCAAAAATCCATACCATACCATACTAGTAATTGATCCCGTGAAAATGTATTTCTATAACACATTTAAAACTATTTCATCTGAGCAAAATTCCTGTGCTAACTACATTTTAAAACTTTGATAACATAATCAGAGGTATACTATTAAACCATATAAAATCAATAAACAAAATGGATTTTAAACAGTAAAAATATAAATAGTAGGGTAAAGTATGGGCAGTGAAGTTCTTTTAGTGTAAAATGTCTGAGATAACTAAATCAGCCATTCATCCACAGCAGAAGCTGCTTTTACAACCTCAGTTCTGAAAAAGTTGGGATGTTGTGTAAAGTGTAAATAAAACCCGAATCCAACGATTTACAAATCTCAAAAACCTATATTTTTTAAATCAAATGTTTAAACTAAGAAATTGTATAATTTTATTAGGAAAAATAAGGCAATCTTGAATTTGATGGAAGCACGTACATCTCAAAATCAAATCAAAATTACCTTGTTTTTCCTAAAGATGGTACAATTCCTTAAACATTTAATATGTTTATTACATTCTACTGTAAATAATATATAGGTGTATGGGTTTGCAAATAATTGCATTCTGGTTTTATTTTATATTTTACACAATGTCCCAACGTTTTTAGTATTCGGGTTGTATGAGCAAATCTGTTCCTCTGCTGCATTTCAGGCTCTAAAATATTTTTATTTCTGATGAAATCCTAACAAATAACATATACTTTGATAATGAACATTTTAATAACAGAAGCAAACCTAACTTCTTGGGATTTCATGTTTAGTTTGGTTGATTCAATTGATTTTTGCAGAAAAAAACTGTTCCCTTATCTACCTCTAGGTGTCACTATAGCGCCATCTTCACTGTTTGTTTGAATGTGCCCACATGCTCAAATATGAGATGTTTAAAAATAGTCCTCAAATAATACTCGCTGTTTTATTGAATTAAAGACAAGCTTCATTTGCTTAAATCTGACTGCAATCTTAGAACAAAAGCTAAGCTGCTAAAACGCTTCAGCTGTAACGCCTCGTTTCCCAGACTCACAATGACAAAAGCAGAATAATGCCTTTTATTATGTTTGTCAGAAAAAAAAAAATCAGACAGGATAAAAGGAGAGGGAGGTTGTAATTATCCACAAACCTTTGCTCCAGAAGCCTGATATGTATATTCAAATGTTTACTGACTTATAAATCAGTGTCAAGAGCAGATGGCATGTTATGTAACTTTAGGTAAAAAGGGGGAAGCGCAGTGAGTTTCATTCAATCTGTCCAAAAGCAGCTTATTCACAGATAGCTGCTGTTATTTAACATTATTAATGACGATCAATCCTGAAGATCCTATAGGCTCAACAAAACCCAACTCAGAAACTGTTCTTAAACAGAACAGTATCTGTTCTCCACACAAAAAACCCACCTCTCATCAAATTAAAGGCCTTAGCATCCCCTGAAGGAATGCATATTGCCCAAAGCCTTTCAGGCCAGAGTTTTATTCTGAGAAATGAGTTGTTGTCGTCCTTGAGTCATCTCTCATATGTATGCATTTATGTGTTATCTTCAACAGTTAATGCTAAAGTTTTAAGCAAAAATATTGTGCAATGTGTGGCGCTTGAAGTATCTGCTGGGGATGACACCATGCCATACAGCTTCTGCAAAATGAAGAGTTATTGTTATTTTTGTGTGTCCTGAGGTCAGTTGGCTGTGGCAGCCATTTTGAATCAGGTTGACTCTAAAAGTTATCAACAAAATGATTGCTTTCTGAAAGTCAGCTCAGTGGCATTTTGCTAACGGTGCAGACAAATGAACACTCTGTAGGTCCTTTGGTGGCAGGCGATTAGAAAGGAGAAGTGATTCAGTGCTGGAAAAATACAGTAGTGTTGAAGCTTAAACTACCCAGTCATCACTTTAACGTTCACTTTTAGAGACAAAGTTCTGCATTTTGTCACAGAGCCTAAACTGTCGTCTTCATTGTCCACATGTCTTCAGAGACATCCATTCTCCCCGGCTTTGACGAGAATGCCCATGTGTGTTTGTGTTTGCGTCAGTGCCCGTAAACAATCTTCTCAGGCGTGGCTTTTCAGGGGTCGAACACAATGAGCGAAAGGGAAGTTTCATTCAACGGACAATAATCGGATGCAAAGATCCCTAAAGATCCCTGAAGGAATCTGTCCTATCTCCTTTCTATATCCTTTTAGCAGTGTCTGAGTTTCCTTGGAAACTAAGTGCACCTTGAAATGCTTTTCACCTCTGTGGATTTGTAACAGTTTCTGCTTGAGACACCCTGCAGCCCAAAAAGATAGGCATGCTTCTCAAAACACAGAGTTCAAATTCATTTTATTACAGTAAATGGAGCACAAAAGGAGAAGAATTCTTTATGAATTTATACAACATAGAGGAGAATGTATGCTACTACCCACACATAAATGCATGCATATGAGAGATGACTCAAGGACGAGTTGTTCACTAAATGGAAAGAGGGATTTCACATGCTCAGAGACCTTACTATGTTTGCAGATCTTTGAAAGAGGAACAGAACAGACAGAAAGTGATTTAGGGCACATTACTCTGACTTTTACAATATTTGCTCATATCATGCAAAAGTTACTAAGGTAGCAGCACTCAGGCGCCCTGTGATGTCTGGAGGACATAATATACTTTTATTGTGTATTGTTCACAAAAACTGCATCAGTTCTTTCAATCATAATGGGCATAATTACAGCTGAGGCAAATTGTGCTGGTTTACCACAGGAGGAGGTTTGAAAGTGTGTTTTTGCAGCTCATACCACCATGGAGTCCTGTTTTCTGATAGGAAAACAGATAGGCTTTCTGTTTGCATTTTTTAAAGGCTGCAGTGAATGGGCACTCCCTCACACACACACATACACACAGTTACATGATTTTTTCTGAGGTGAAGTTGTGTTGCCATTCATTTCCCGGAGAGTCACGATAACCATTTGTAACCTGATCCCTTATTGTGACATATTGGTAACATCAGTAACATCTACGCAACACAACCACATTTCTTTCTTAAAGGCTTGCTCTGAGGAAACATGCTTGTACCTTAACTCCTGAGATCCCTGGAACAAGACAGTGTTTACCAGATTGCAATCACAGGATAATTTATATGTATGGAAATAACCATCTGCCGTGTCAAGTTGCTTTAGCTTCGCCTTAAAATAGGGCCAGGTCTGAAAATATAACTTTTATCTTTGTGGGAAACTGCTCCTTGTCCTCCTAAAGGAAGAGAAATGGACCGATAGCTATCAGACACAGGCAGAAAGACCCAGAGGGGCTTCTGGTTTAATAACATAAAATATGTTTTGATAAATATTCCAGGAAGAGAAATGAAATGAGATGCAAAAGAACTGAGGAAGTTGGTAAAATCAACATAAAAACTGACATAATAATAATAATAATAATAATAATAATAATAATAATAATAATAATAATAATAATAATAATAATAATAATAATAATATGGATTTGTTTGCACTTAGAGTATGTGTTGGGGATGACTCTCAGCTACTACCACAGCAAATGTGAGCTCAGTATCTGTAAAACTGACTGAGTTACTGACATTTTTGAGTTTGCTAAGGTCAATTGGCTGTGGCGGCCATCTTGTATGGGGTTGACGCCAAACCTTAATCAGCTGTAGCTGTGCATCCAGTCAGTGCCTCCTGAGAGCTCCATCGCAATCCGCCCTCTGGTTCATGAGATATTTTGCTAACACTACAGACGGTCAAGGTCGAAATCATTATGTGAACTTGCACGGACGCAAAAGATGCTTCAGTCCGACACCAGTAGCCTATGGGGCGCCGTTTGTAAAGGAGCTTGTGCTAAAAATTCATGCCTAAATTTTGTCACATTTAGCTTGTGCTAAAAATTCATGCCTAAATTTTGTCACATTTAGCTTCAAACACTGTTTAAAAATGTAGCGTTGATTTTCTGATGTCACTTTTTACAACATTTAGATTTAACATTTAACATTTAGATTTAACATTTAGCATTTAGATTTATATTTAGTATGTAGCTGTAACAATTACATGTAACTAACTAAATGTTGTAAAAAGTGACATCAGAAAATCAACACTACATTTTTAAACAGTGTTTGAAGCTAAATGTGACAAAATTTAGGCATGAATTTTTAGCACAAGCTCCTTTACAAACGGCGCCCCATAGTAGCCTATGTGCAGTGCGTGTTCTGCCCGGAGCGGGGCCCGCCTGCACCTAGGGGGACTGACTGCAGGTTGTCTCATCGTGTCTCCTTACTGTTTGAACAGCTTTACATCCTCACAAACTGAGGCGTAACTGAGCTGACTCATTTTCATGACATTAAAACTAAACCAAACCAAACACACACACACAAAAAATGCAGGTTGTAATTCACCTGGCCGGTCTCATTTGTTTATCCTGTGTGACAAACTGGTCGAACGAGTCTCTCTCGGACCCGTCTGTGGGAACCTGAGCCGAGGCGGGGCTGGAGGCCGCCTCCCCTTCTCCCCGGGTGGGGCGGGAGGTGGGAGGTGGGGAGCGGAGATCCTCGGTCTGTTGCGGCTGAGCGGCTGTCTGAGCGGTCCTCGTCGCGCGGCTGTTCGCGCGCACTCCTCTCCTTTCATCCCTGGAAAGCAGGTATAGGAGCGCGTCGGCGGGTGTTCCTGGAAAGCGACGGAGAGACTGAAAGCACCTGTCAGCTGCCGGTAAGACACACACGGGCTTTCTCATACTTCTTCTTGAACTAAAAACATTACAAAGAATCTTACGCGACTTTATCTTTGGGTCATTTAAAATCCCTCTTCAGATTAGAGTTTTGCGCACTTTTGTGCACAGATTGAGAATGATCAGTATACCTAAAGGGATCCAAAGGAACTATTGACCTCTTTAAGTCCATCTCCAACACTGTATTACAATGTTAGCTGCCTGCAGCTTACGCACTCCTTCCGAAAGGCTTTATTTTTATCTCAATGGGTACAACGTGTTCGTTGGCTTTAATTATTAAACCACTTAGCCAGAAAGTGTAACCTCTTCGAACCCTTAAAGCAGCTCTTGTTTAAAAGGAAATGCTCTTTCTGTTTCTTCTGAAAAGAACACATCACTGTGATCACTTCAGAAACTTTCAGAAAGATTTTGTTCTTGTTGCTGAAAACAAAAAAAAAGCTCAGTCAGTTTGAAAGTTCATTTGTATAAAATATTTATTCCTGTCATCAGGACCCAGCCCACATCATCTGACAGGGATCAGGTATTAATGAATCTTTCTGGACAAAGTGCAGCTGAGGTTTTTGTTGTGACAGATATTAATTTGGCAACAAACTGCACGCTGCCAGTGACTCATTTCAAGTCCTATCATCAAGCCGCTGCTGTTTCCACGAGAATAAATGATTATTTGCAATCATGGTGTTGTTTTAGAGAAAGTAAAATAAATAATCATTCTTAGCCCTTCCACTGAGCGCTTCAGAACTGAGGTGAGTTGGGATGTCTGGACGCCCACAATCAGAAAAATAACAACCCTGAAGCTACAATTATGTCCATATTTATGCACATTAACAAGTTAATGTGCTATTTAGGAATACACTTCAAGGACTAGTGATTTTTATCTTAACCATAAACGATGTGCAGCCTCTGTAGAGGTCCATAAATTTAACATGTTCTCCCCTTATCTCTCTAACCCATTTCTTAACTTCGCTGCGACCAGAGATAAGTTGGGATCATTACTGCCGCAGGAAAGGAAGGGTGTGTGTATGCCGTCCTTGAGGCTGGGTTTTTTTCCCACCCTAGGTGCCTCAGAAACGCAACAGGGCACATGGCTTAGGTCTGCGCAAGAAAAGTAAGGAACTTCGCAGGCAGCACATTCACACGCAGCAGCTTAGTAAAATGCGTCGAAAACGCTGGAGCTGGGGGAAAAAAAAGGCTAAATGTTTGGTCTAGAATGTGTGTCTTTCGTACAATCAGTTCACTCTCTGTGCTTTTGTAATCCTGCTTGTGCAGTAATCTATTTGAGGTGGACTTTTTGAATTGGAAACACTTCCTTTAAGGGGTAAAACTGGAGAACTGGGTGTACCTGGATGTATCCTTTTTGCAGAAAGCTTGGGTTCAGAATAGTTTTCCAATTATTTCCAGCCTGTAGTTTCTCAGCTGAGAATCGGAATATGAATATGAATGTGATATCGCAAGGTCTGGTGCAATCTGTAAGTCCTCAAAGCGTGTGTTGTGAATGACTCTCAGCTACTACCACACCGAAATCTAGGCCAGTGTCTGCAAAACTGGCTGAGTTGGAGCTATTTATGTGTTTGCTAAGGTCTCATAGCTGTGATCGACTCTCAAAGTTAATTGGTTGTAAAGGTGTGTTCACCGATTACTTTCTAAAAGTTTCATTGCAATTCAACTCATGATTCATGAGGTATTTTGCTAACAAAACAACTCACACGCACACAGACACAGACAAATACATTATTTCCTGCTTTTCAGTGTTGGGTGATAAATGAAAAAAAAAAAAAGCACATCACTTTGAAGGATCTGAAGTTCAAAAACAAAATCCATTAACCTATAAAATGTAGTTACAGGCCCAAGTGCTAAAACCTGAATCAAAGTTGAACTTAATTGACATTAGGTCATGGGTTAATTGGGGCAGTTTCCTCGCAGTTAAAATGCCTCCGCCCCCATTAGCGCTCCATTTTGTTCTGTGTTACTTTCTACCCTTGACTACCCATATGAGGGGAAAAAAAACATAGTTCCTAGAAAAGTGTTGGTGCCACTGTTCAAACCGGTTTATTTTTACAATACCGGGAAGTATGCAGTCTGTTCCAGTCTGAGCAGGATTTCAAGTTAAGATTATGAGAGAAGTCTGGATGATTTTTGATATCTGCATCTCTTCCAGGAAAACTGCAGGCACACACGCTTAATGGTCAAAACTCCTAAACTGTTCTGTTCTGAAAAATTTGCTTCTGAACAGACGTCGCTGAGCAGGTTAGAAACGGTTGCAGCAACGAATCACTTTTCCGACGCACCAGACCTGCCGATCCACATGGCTGCCGCTCGGCCTGGGTATAAATACCTGAGTTCTCAAGGACAACGAAACGGGCTGTTGACGATCTTTAAAGAACCTGAGAACATAAACGATCTCATTAGCGTTGTTTTATTTGCACTAAACTTAAGTTAATATAAAACTGGAACGAATAAATGTGACGTAAATCATTGGGTTTATATTGTGCACTTCTGAGCTTGTTCTCTGTAAGCGTCTGGAAAAGAGAAACAGGTTCTTAGAAAAAGAACATTTAAAAAAAAAGTGCTGCTGTAACTCAGCTGTGTCGGTCAGCCCTCCTGAGAATGCTTTGACTATGCATGAGAAAGCAACTTTACATACTGTGCTTGTTTAGAAAAAAAAGGTGGCCTGTTTAGACGTGCGATTCATGCCAGATGATGCCTATCTGCTCACGTTTGCCCAGAAGATGTTATTTGACACATCCTCTTCTCACCTTGTGAATTTGAGAGGCCACAGAGGAACACAGAGCACAAATAAATGATTCATCAATTGTCTGAATTCAGTCTTAGCCTTTTCACACTTTTCACCTGACTTTTTTTCCTATTCATCCCATAACATCATCTGACTCATTTCATCTTTGTTGCCTGCCACCAAACGTGGACGATTTTGTGTTTGCCCGTCTACGCGTATGTCTGTCTGTTAGCAAAATATCTCATAAACCACCTGGGCAGATTTTAGTGAAACCTTCAGGAAGTAATCTTTGGATGTACATCTACAACTGATTAACTTTTGGACTCAGCTTGATTTAAGATGGCTACCACAACCAACTGGCCTTATAGAACACAAACATGGTTAGGACTCAGTCGGTTTTACGGATATTGAACTAAAGTTCGATGGGGTAGTAGCTGAGAGTCATTCACAACTCAAACTCTGAGCGTCAACTCTGTCAATTCTCAACATAAGATGATCTTAGTCTAAAACGCTGGCTTGAAAGGAGATGGGTGATATGCACTCCTTCGGGGTCACTGACACTGAGACCTAATCTTTTAAGATTTGCAACATTTTACTTAACATTTAGCTCTTGTTTTAACTTTAACCCAATGATTTTCTTCATGTTATGTGTGCACCAGCATGTCGCATTAAGCACAAATGGCTCAGGTGGTGTGTACATGCGGTTGCTTAGATATCCTTTCTCTCGTGTGTATGCTTGTTGTCACGGTGGTGGGATGGATGGCACACATGAGGACCCAAATGAAGTCTGACAGGCGGGACTGCAGGTGAGGATCAAATAAACTTCATTCATTAGGGTAAAACTAAGGGCGCCGCAAATGACGAGAACACAGAAACTAATGGCGACGGGATTTGACGAAGAACAAAGGGACCGAAGATACTAGAGAGAGAATCACGAACAACAGGTTTGGTAACTAGCAACAAGGAGCAGGTGTGCCAGGAGAATAGAAAGCAAAAGACAACTCGAGCAGCAGTGTATTGAAGAAACACAGAATCACAAAGGACTTTCAAAGTTTTCACTCATTTTCTGTCTGGTCTGTGTACTTTAATGCAACAAAATGGACATAAACATAACAGAAAATTGGCAAGGGCTAAAAAAACAATACACTGCTAATGACAAGTAGTCAGAAAGTCAGAAAATCATAATTTAAAATAGAACAAATCCATCAAAATACTGATACAGGACCTGAGATATGTATCATTGGTTGTTGATCATCTTCTGCTGAGATTCTTTAAAGTTTTCAACTTTCAACCCACAAAATAAAAGTCACAGAGACTTATGACTAGTGATGGTTAAAATATACAAACATTGCTAAATAAACTGTTTAATAAAGTCGCTCATCAATCCTTATAATATTTTGCATCAATTTATGACCACTTATTTTATCTCTGTAACAGTTATGTCTAAACATGCTTTGGGCAATTGTTTTTTAAGAAAACAAAGACATTTCTGTAGATCTTTCCAAAAACCCCTTACTTGGTGTTTCATGACCCACAGTGGGGTCCTGACCCCCTTGATCTACGGTATTTCGAGTTTTCAGCTAATAACCCTTTGGAAATCACCTTGATGGTCACAAATGGTCTTAAGGTACAATTTAAAATGGGTTCTCTGCTAAGTTGTCTGTCATGAGTTGCCACAAAACTGGTTCATCTTGTAAGTTCAGGAACCGTTTTCTGTCTGAATGATTTATAGGTCAGAGTTAAGTGGGTTCAGCAAACAAAATGGATAGAGCTGAAAATGACTGAAATAAAATTCAGGGGGGAAAAAAGCAGCTGAAGTAAAACAAACAAAAAAATGTGTCTATAGAAAGATCAAGACCAATAATATGGTATAAACCTAGCACAAAGAGTTAGGAAACTTATGCTTGGTTAATTATTTCTTTGTTGTAACCTTGCTTCTTGGCAATAAATCTTGTGTTGTTAGAAAGCCCATTTATTTCTCCTTAAATGATGTCACATTTGTAAAGAAAATACATTTGTGGGTTGAGCAGCAGAGTTGAATATTTACATTGCGCCAATGAAAGACTTTTTTTGGTGGTTTTTATTGGCTCAGATGATTGAAGCCTTAAAAAAACAAGACATATTTGGCAATTTACAGTTTATTGATTTAATATACAGGGACCTCAGAAGCATGTGGAAGAACCATACACAGCCACAACAGCCTGGCACCTCCTCCTTATGCCGCCTGGTCACACACTGCTGTGAGATGGCATCCCATTCTTCAACCAGCATTTGTTGAAGACAGCCAGTGTGGTTGTGTTGGAATGAACAGCACACCCAAGCTGATCCCACAGGTGATCAGTGGGGTTGAGGTCAGGACTGCAGGCAGGCCTTTCCATCCTCTCCACTCCCAAATTCTGAAGCTAGTCTCTGATAAACCCCGTTCTGTGGGGGCGAGGGTTGTCATCTTGGAAGGTAGAGTTCGGTACCAGACTGTGGAAATATGGGATTGCCCCTGGTTGCTCACAGGTGCTGTCAATCAGACACCTGGGGTACCTGGAGCTCAAAACAACAGCCAGAAGTAGAATAAGCTGTTTGCCATTGGTAGAGGAGATTTGACATTTTTTTCATGGGCGTAACGTACATACTCAACTCTGCTGCTCAACCCACAAACGCATTTTACGAACAAAAGGGGAACCATTTAAGGGCATAAAGCCAACTTTCCAATAATTTAAGATTTTAATACCAAGAATTATGTTACAACAAAGAAATAATCAACCAAGCACACATTTTTGTACTTTTTGTGCCATGTTTATATAGTCCATTATGAATGAAGAGCCTCACTGTTATCATCAGCACTTCTCCCCTAGCAGCTTATACAGTTACGACTACTGGTTACATAAGAGGACTATATGTAGCAAGAGGCTAATCTAGTTCCTTGATCTTAATGCCAATTATCAGATCATGATGACGTTGGCTGAATTTAAGGCCCCGTAAACACAGGCTGGCTAAAGTGACTGGCAAAAAGTTGTGAAGGTGTGATAGAAGAAAAGCAGAAACGGAGGAGTTGCATTATCTTTTTGACAACTCCACGGCTGTTACACAATTCTGACTGAAGTTAGCATGCAAACCTGATGTGACAACACATGCCCGGGCAGCCACACCCCTGACCGGCACTGCAGCACATTATTACCGTAGAACTAAGTCACCTGGAGGTACATGCAAGGGTTGTGAAATGCAGTCAGTGAAATACTTGGCATTATTTCAGATCAACTACAGTGAGTCTTAGCATGTTGGAAACTGTCCTTTGTTGAGTTTACTTCACAACACATCTTGTGTTTAGATACCAGGGGTGCAAGACGTGTTATGGTCTTTTATTACCACATTGTAAAAGCCCTCTTTTAGCGTGG
Source organism: Kryptolebias marmoratus (assembly GCF_001649575.2). Lineage (NCBI taxonomy): Eukaryota > Metazoa > Chordata > Actinopteri > Cyprinodontiformes > Rivulidae > Kryptolebias > Kryptolebias marmoratus. The sequence goes on from NC_051443.1 coordinate 13,743,586, forward strand.
AATAGGTTTTCTAGGAAATTGTTACTCTGGGAAAAGTCTGTGTAAACTACAGAGAGGTAGGTGATAAGGAGCTTCAAATGCCTGTGTGTGTGCATAGGTTTCTCTATTATCTAAATATGTCATGAATCAGTGGACGAATTTTAATGAAACCTTCAGGAAATAATCACTGGATCTACAACTAATTAACTTTTGGAGTCAACCCAATTCAAGACGGCTGCTACAGCCAACTTGCCCTGTGAAACACAAAGATGGCTATAATTCAGTCAATTTTACACATATTGAGCTAAAACTGGATGTGGTAGTAGCTGAGAGTTATTCACATCACACACTCTGAATGTGAGTTTTTGAAATATTGCATGACACTGTGCATCATGTTGTTTTCCAGGTTTGACTAAAACGACTCTGTCCTTTCTCCACATTAGATTATCATCGTCTAAATTCTTTCAACTTTCTCACTTTCAAAATCACTTGGAAAAAATAAATCACAGATACTCCTATTTTTAAATGTTGTGCCTTCATGATATTCTGTCAGCCACTATTATTACTTCAGAAGGCACAGGCAGGAAGTGTTTGATCCATGTTATGGTTGAACGCTGGCTGAACATTATAGGAACAAGCATTACGTGCAGAGTGGAAAAGGTCCAAGCCAAAAATAACAATGACTCACAGTAAAATTAAAGAATTTCCTAGTGAAGTCTTGTGTTTTTTTTTAAACAGACATTACCCTTCTTTTTCTCTCACTTCAAAAGTAATCAAAGATTCTCTGAAAATTGTATCTTAAAAGCCACACTTTATAGTGTTGTTTCTTATTTGTTCTGTTTTGTTTTTTGTTTTGTTTTTTGTTACATGCGCACAGGATAATCATTTTAATTCCCATTTTGTTTCCTTTTCATGCACTCAAGGTGTAGAAAATGATCACCTGCATATAATATTTGTTTAAACTAGATTGTATTTCATTCAGGAGCATCCTGGAATGAATTCTGACCCTGTTCACACCTGAACTTTACCTTTGTGGGGTGTTGAACAGACAGAAAGTCATTTAGTAATATGAACTTGAGGTGTTTTATCATAATTTGTTTAACCACCACATATTTTGCTATTTATTGTGTGGAAATCAATCCTGTTTATAGTTTCTTTTCACATTTTTTGCAAACAAACTACTTCTGCATACTTTGTGCTATTTTAACCGTTCATGTATCAAACCATTCAGCTCACTTCTGTAAACTTTTGGAATTATTCAACATTTTCCAAGAAATACATTTAGTTCCTTTAAAAACATTGTTCTCTAAATCCACTTCAGCATACCTGCTTTGCTAATTTTAGCTTTCAGCTAGTGCTGTGCTAATTGAAGCTTTTAGCAACAGTTTTGATAATTTCACTTCTGTTATGCCTGTTTAAATTATAACAACTCAGTTCCAGTCTCTCTAACATATTTCAAAGATTGAATTGCAAAGTTCTTCAGCTGTCACTGCATTTATTACAAAAAAAAAAGCTAAATGTTTTCAAGTTTTACCAGAGTCATCTGGCTTGGTAAATGCAGGTTTCTAAGCCATGAGGAGGGAAGTCTAGACGGTTGTAAGCAACACAAACCAGCCTCCCGCTGTGTGCGTCTCTGTCATAAAGCTCTGACTCAGGTTATGCAATCAGTTACACTACATGTACCAGCTGGTTGAGGTGGTCAGAAATGGAGAGGATGTTTTTTTTTTTTAATCCGCACTGAAGCAGCGAGGCACAGAGGACCTTTTTACTCTCGTTTGATCTTGTTTACTTAATTCAGACTTTTTGCTTCACTCGTTGCACATTTTTGCCTGTGTCTGTGCACGTGCTTTTGTGTTCTTTTGTGTGTCGTGACGGCAAAATATCCAGTGAACCACCGGATGGGTTTTAATGAAACTCTCTGAAAGTAATCAGTGGATGTGCATCTACAACTGATTAACTTTGGGAGTCAGCCTAGTTCAAAGTGTAATATAACTCAAATTTACAGATATTGGGCTAAAATCTGGTGTGGTAGTAACTGAGAGTCATCCTCATCACATACTCTGGGCACAGTATCATATCAATCCATTCCTTCTCATCATAAGATGATTTTAGTTTAATACTCTGGCATAAAAGCCAGTGGATAAGTCTTTTTAACTTCACAGATATTTCCTTTTTTTTACCTCTCTTCCTAAGATATCCAGTACTTGATGTTTTGTTCTTCCTTGTTCATTGCTGTTCACCTGGGTATAATATGTTCTGCCCTATTTATATCTTCAGCAGCTTTTCGCAGCGTGCACACAGGGTTTCACTCAGCGCACTTTCTCTTTGTCATCAAATATTACAGGTCAAGCGATTTGTCGAGCACACGGGTCAGTTGTTTCTTCCATATCCTCACCTGTGTCTTGTTTGTGTTCTGCTCCGTCCCACAGCCGAGGCTTTGTGGTGCCACCATGAAGAAAGCCGAGGGAGTCATCATTCTCTGGTGGCTGCTATTCTTTACGCTGCACGCAGAGGGAACAAGTGAGTGTTTGTCTTTGTTTCCACGCACGCTCTCAGCTTCTGTTGAACCCGGGCATTCGAGTTGGTTGCACTAATTAATTTATTACTGAATTTTTTTAAAGACTTTAGACTCATTATCTAAATGTGAGAAAGTTAACCATGCACAGAGTATTATTTGTAAGAGCACAAGTTAATAAAAACTGTCAAAGTTGGTCATGTTTTTGGAAACTACAATTGAGGAGATTTTACAATGAGCTGATTTATTCATTTTTCCCTCAAAACTATCTCAAAAAGCACCTTTCTGCTTGTTGTGATTTAGTTTCATCCCTCTGTATCCAGGTTGTACAACAATACTGTACGTTAGAGAAAGTAATGACATTTGTGGACAAGCTTCTTACTTAAATTACGACACTAAAACAGAAGATAAAGAGGATTTTTACGTCCTTACTTAGTCATAATAAGGACTGATTAAAATAAATTACATTTGATTATAACTAAATTAAAAGTCAAACTAAAAGTACAACAAGACTAAGCTTAGCTAAAATGTGTGAATTAATAAATTAGGCAAAAGCCAGACTGAACAGGTGACATCATTTAAAACCATCAACCCTCTCAGGTCCCCAGAAAGGCTGTTCCACCAGTGAGACGCCTTACCGTGGGTTTTAGTTTTAACTTTAGGTAATAATAATAATAATAATAAATTTTATTTGTAACGCACCTTATATTTCAAAGAAATCTCAAAGTGCTACAGAGATTAAAAGAAAAATTAAAAAAAAAAAAAAATAAATAAATAAATAAAAATAATAATAATAGTAATAATAAAAATACAGAATAAATTGTAGGGCTTACAGTAGTACATCTTGCACCAAGTGATACCAAAACTAACAATTGAAACTAACAATTAAAACTAACAATTTAAAACAAAACTTACAGTTCTAAAAGGCCTGTTTAAAAAGGTGAGTCTTAAGACCTTTTTTAAAGGCCTCCACACCTTGTGGGGCTCTCAGGGACTCTGGAAGGGCATTCCAGAGTCGTGGAGCTACTGCCTGAAAAGCCCTATCCCCCATAGTGGCAAGTTTGGTCTTAGGTTGATGCAGGCAGTAAAAGGAGGTGGAGGAACGAAGCCTTCGAGAAGTAGCGTGCAATGAGAGGAGTTCACTAAGATAGGCAGGAGCAGCTCCATGGATGCATTGATAGGTGAGCAGACAGAGTTTGTAATGTATTCTATGTTTGATCGGTAGCCAATGAAGTGAATTAAGAACAGAAGTGATATGGTCGTATTTGCGCCTCCTCATCAGGACCCGGGCAGCACAGTTCTGAATGTGCTGGAGCTTTTGCAGGTTTTTACCAGAGGTCCCAAAGAGGAGGGCATTACAGTAGTCCAACCTTGATGAGATAAAGGCATGGATCAACCTCTCAGCATCCGGTTGGGAAAGGGAGGGGCGGAGTCTGGCGATGTTTTTAAGATGGAGGAAGGAGACTTTAGAAAGATGACGGATGTGGGAGTTGAAAGTGAGGTTAGAGTCAATCCTAACTCCAAGGTTTGTGACGGTGGTAGAAAAGGGAATATTAAGACCAAATATTGAGATACTACTGAGATTAGAGGACTGAGTTTGATGAGGGGTGCCAAGAAGGATGACATCCGTTTTATTACTGTTAAGTTGAAGAGAGTTGGCAGTCATCCATGCCTTTATCTCCTCTAAGCAAAGCTGAAGTGAAGACGGAAGAACTGTAGGAGAAGTGGAGTCCATTTTCATATACAGTTGTGTATCATCAGCATAGCAGTGAAAGGAGACCTTGTGTTTATTGATTATGTGACCTAGGGGGAGCATATAGATGGTGAAAAGGGTTGGCCCAAGGACTGACCCCTGTGGAACTCCACAAGTCACAGTATGAGTTGAAGATTTAGACTGACCCAAGGAAACATATTCAGTTCTATTGGTGAGATATGAATGAAACCATTTAAGTGCTGTACCCGAAAGTCCAATTTCTGACTGTAGCCTGTTGAGAAGGATGGTGTGATTCACTGTGTCGAAAGCAGCCGACAGGTCAAGGAGGAGGAGAAGAGATGGTGAGCCCTGGTCCGCAGTCATGAGAAGGTCGTTCATTACGCGAACCAGAGCTGTCTCTGTACTGTGAGCGGAACGGAAGCCAGACTGAAACTTTTCGTAGAAGTTATGGATGTGAAGATGTTGATGAAGTTGGGCTGCCACAACTTTTTCCAGAACTTTGGATATAAACGGTAAATTTGAAACAGGTCTGTAATGGGCAAGAATATTGGGGTCAAGTGAGGGTTTTTTCAGATAAGGGTGGATGACTGCAGTTTTAAGAGATGGGGGAACCTGACTGGCCCGCAAAGACTGATTAATAATGGTTGTGATTAATGGGCAAATGGCTGTAATATTAGACTTAAGTAATGCTGTGGGGAGAGGGTCTAGCACGCAGGTGGAAGTTTTCATGCTTTTTACGATCTTCTCCACGTCTGACTGGGTGACAACGGAGAAAGCTGAAAATGTGTTACTTTGCATGAGGAGAGTTATATCAACTTGAGATTCAGCTATTACAGGGAGAGCAGACTGGATTGATGCCACCTTATTAATGAAAAAGTCCATAAATCTATTGCAATGATCTATACTGGTATCAGCATGCGTGTATGTGGAAGGTTTGACCAGAGAGTTTATGTCAGAGAATAACTGTTTGGAATTCCCACGGCTATTCGAGATTTTTAGGGAAAAGTAATGGGATCTTGCTGCAGTGAGTGCTTTGGAATATGTCTTTTGGTGTTTGCGATAGGCTTGTTTGTGGACCAATAAGCCACTGGAGATAAACTGCCGCTCCAGGGCACGACCTGCAGTTTTCATTGTACGGAGTTCAGATGTAAACCATGGGGCTGATCTGGAGAAGGTAACTGTCCGAGTTTTAACCGGTGCATGAGTATCAAGAATACTGCGAAGACTGGAATTATAGTGGTTGACATAATCATTGACAGAGGTGAATTTTGTAGTTAGTGAGATATCCTGAATATCCTGGTTGAAAAGGGTCAGATCTATTGTCTTTAAACTTCTGAATTGAATTTGACGTTTTGTTTGCATATATGTCTTTGTTAATGGCAAAGTCATGGAAATTAATTTATGATCAGACACCCCCAAGTCTTCAACTTGCAGATTGGAAATGGGGGCGTTGTCCGTGATTACCAAATCCAAAGTGTGACCTCTTGTGTGTGTAGGTAATGAAACGTGTTGTGTGAGATGTAGACAGTCCAAGAGTTCAAGAAATTCTGCAGCAGGGCGGTTATTAGACGAGTGAACATGAAGGTAAAACCAGAAGACCTCTTCCAGAGGACCTGAGGGATTTGGAGAACTCATAAAAGCATGTTTTATAAATAAGTAGGACTAAGACCATAAGCAGCATTAAAAACCAATAAAAGGACTTTAAAATGGATTCTAAAATGCACAGGTATCCAATGCAGAGACTTCAGAATGAAGTGATGTGAGCTCTCTTTCTGATATTTGTCAACATTTGTTGGTGTCTGTGCCTGGATACCATATTTTTTTTCCCCCCGCTGCTTGTTTTCAGCATGTAAATGTGTCACCTTCACATACCTTTGTTACAGTAGTAGGACAAACTTCAGTCAGGTTATTAATATATAAACTAAATAACCCAGTCCCCAAAGTGAAAAATTAACTAAAGTTCGCACAAACACATTGTTTTCTTTCTGTTTGTTTCTTTCTCATTTCCTTATTACCCTAGTTCTACTGATCTAAAAACTGGTTGCATTTTTCCAAGCGTTTAGAAGTACTTAGGCCAGTTAACAATGTTCTAAATAAGAGGTAGGCTAAATAATAAATCCTTCGGTAATCCTTTTGCAAATCTGTTGCTGGTGAACAGACAGATATAGTTGTTTGTACTTTGGTCACCCTTTTAAAGATTAAAGCCAGAGGGACAGAAGTGGGCAGAGTGACAGATTAATTAGAGCCAGAGAAAGTCCGATTTTTCAGACATATTTTGTTCCCGAAAGAAAGCAGGTGTTTCTTTCTGAGGGGTTAAACATCTGAGAAATGCCTGGAAGTACTCTGGTTGTTGAAACAGGAAACAGAGAAACATAATTGACATGTAAAAAGTAACAACAAAGCTTTTCTGCTAATGTCTTTACCTCAGTGATTATTTATGTTTAATTTAACATAAGTCTATTTATACTTTACATTAAGAGTCCTGTTTTGTCGTGTATTTCTTGTCTGGGTTTAGGCTACAGCCTGCCAGGGAAGCCTACACTGACGAACTGTCGGTCTCCTGAGAAAGAAACCTTCACCTGCTGGTGGGAGCCGGGCTCTGATGGTGGGCTGCCAACCACCTACCACCTGTACTATCGCAAAGAAAGGTAAGCGGCTTCCGGTGTCATGTAGGTTCGTTTCGGTGCATTCCTTCATGGAGGTGACAGTTGAGGTTGCTGTTTGTGACCACGGAACAGTTATGAACAAGTAATATCTTACCTGCTGTAGATAGCTTCTTGAACGACCTCAGTTTGGAGAAATGGATTTTAATTCTGCCCAGACTGAGGCCAAATGGAATGTCTACCATCTTCAATTTTACGTTATGTGGTTAATCTGGCAGAAATATTGTGCTGTTCCTGCCTGAAGCTGTGCCAGAAGTGCTACAGCTAGCTGCTTCCGCCGCTATTTACGCTTGAAAATTGACACAGAACTCTAAGCTGACAATCATGTACTGCAAAACTGATGGAAATGTCAAGGTTTATTTACAAAAAAAAGGATTTGTAAGAAGCACTATGAATTCTTGTTTTTTTAAACTTGAGTTGTTTGAAGATGACAACAACAATCAGCTTTGGGTTTTTGGCCTTCCAGTCTAAATTAAAAAGTCATCTACATGCATGTGCTGAAAGTATAAAGTCAGAAAAGAATGCAATGGAGGGATGGAGCATAATCAAAAGGAAAACACTGACTTGCATTGCTTTCAAATATGCTTTAATACTTTGCAATATTTTATTGATACATGACAAAAGAACTGACATGGATGGACTGCTCACATCACACAATAATAATTATCACATTTAATGTTTATTTAACAGAGGGACAGCAACAGAGGCAAAATCCAGATATTTCACCAGATATTAATAACAGCAAATCTTCATCCGATGTCCCTGAGCAGAGATAAGCGCACAAAGAATAAACGTTTAAAGCCAACCACGAAGACCTAAGAACGAAAGCAGACTCGGAGAGAATTTTATCATTTTTGAAGGAACCTGTTTGATCATGTCAAGACTGAGGAGCATTCCAGTGGCATGTCACTGTTTAGGCACGTCTCATCAAAATTCTTGTATGTAAGAATGGTTCAGAGCGCAGAAGTTAATCTGACATGCAAGAATTTTTATACAAATCGTATAATGGAGCTTTTCAAAACCTGGGTGTTGGAAATGACTCTCACCTACTACTACACCAAATCTTAGCTCAATATCTGAGTTATAGCCTTTTTTGGCACAGCCATTTCCAATTGAGTTGACTCCAAAAGTTAATCAGTTGTAGATATACATCTATTGATTCAGTCCTGAGAGTTTTATTTAAATTTGTTTTGGAGTTTATTACATATTTTGATAACGGACGGACAGGGTCGACTTCAATAGTTGATGTCAGAGTTTTGTGCAAAGCTCTTGTGCGATCTGTTAGTGCTCACAGTATGTGGTAGGGATGACTCTCAGCTCCTCACAGCCCAGATCTTAGCTCAGTATCTATAAAACTGATCAAGTTATTGTCGTTTTTGTGTTTGCTAAGGTTGATTAGATGTAGCAGCCATTTGGAATCAGGTTGACTCTAAAAGGCAAATCAGTTGTAAATAAACATCCAATGATTGCGTTCAGGTAATTTAATTAAAATCTGTCTAGTTGTTCTTGGGGTATTTTGCTAACAGACAAACACATACATCCACACTGGCATGGGCAATTCCATTATCGCCCGCTGTTCATGGCTGCGGGCAATTTGTACCCTATTAAACAACACTCTGTATAACCTTTAGAAAAATCTAATTGGCAGCTATCACAGCATGTCACTGCTTTTTGTGACCAGCTTCAAATCATTCAGCTCTTTGAATCATTTCCTCTCATTCTTCCTGCGAAACACTTCTAGTTCCAATGAATTGCCAGCCTTGTGCGCACATCTCCTCTGAGGTCCATTCACAGATTTTCAACAGTGTCAGAGAGAATGTGAGGGTCATGTCAAAATCTTTAAACTTTTCTACTTAAAATAGTCCACTATGGATATTTCCAGGTATTTTAAACAGATTGCACCGCTCATGTTAATGGAGTGTCTTTAATGACATTCTGATGTGAAGAAGGGGCTACCTGGAAACACTTTGTTGTCCGCAATTCTCTCCTGCTTTGTGTCCATCAATTATGTTCTTTTTTTATATATTTTAGAATGCCAGGTGGACCCTTAGAGAAGCCCAGTGAGTCACTATTATTTTTCACGTTTTTGAGATTTCAGAGTATTTCTAAAGCAATGCCCCCACCCCCCAAAGAAGATGTGAATAAGCACAGTTACCTGATATTAACTAGCTGTAGCGGCCATCTTGAATTAGGTTAGCTCCAAAACTTAATCAGTTGTACACATACATCCAGTAATTACTTTCACTTAAATCCATACATACGAAGAAAAAAGGTTGACTCCCACAGTTAATGCCAAAGTTTTCACCAAAGACCTGGTTTGGAATCACTCTCAGCTACCATCACTTTAAATTATTTATGACTATTTGATTGACTGAAATATAACCATTTTTTCTGTTTGCTATGTTCAATTGGGTGTGGCAGCCATCTTGAATTGGGTCGACTCCAAAAGCTAATGAGCATGCAGACCAAACAGCGTAGTCCAACACACAATATGAAGCAATCCTTGTGATTTACATTAATAAATTCCTGCATTTTTGTTCTCACTTTATTCATATTTCATTTTGCTATGTCTTTGAACGCTGTTTGGCTTGCTTTTATCCCCTTTTTAGCCAAGTATTCAGTCCAACAGACACTAAAAGGTATCTTATTATCTATCTCTTGGCAAGATGGTAAAATTCCTTTAAAGAAAGGCGATTTCACAATAACAACAATAATGCAGTACGTTGTTTTCCATTTATCAGTGCCCTAATCAATTCTTTGAAATGTTTGCATAAACAGAGGATTGTTTAAATGAAGACATTTCTGAGCACTCTGGATGAATTATGATTCTTTTCTTTTATTTAGCTCCTGGGCTGATGGTTTTATTACGAAATGTCTGTTCTCCTTGAGGAGAGAATTAAATCTTGCCTGCGATAATGGAGACATATAGCCGACAATTATCCCGCTCATTTTTCACTAAACTTTCTTTTTTTTAATGAGAAAACCTTACAGGTAATAGTCAAATCGTAAGTGTGGCAATGACAAGTATGAATGCTGTAGCATTAACCATACACATAAAAAAACTGGACAGCCTTTGTTGACATTGTTTGGTTTGCGTTGCTTCCTTTCCACATTCAGTGATGTACATCTGCCTTATCAGAAGTTATGCTTGAGAATATTTCAGCCTGTCGGAGGTTCTTTAGTTATAAAAGACAACTTCTCATGAGTTTCCACAGTGCATTACACAAACAACCTTTGCGTTGTGTCATGTTTTTTTTACATTTGTATATGAACAAGTAGATCATTTTAAAGTGTAATCCTTCATATTCATGGTATTTTATATATGGTGTATTCACATTGGGATTTCTTTTGTGCCAAAGCATGAATTACATCCACTTAAACGGAGACGACGACATCAGCCTAAGTTTTACTTAATCATGATGCTGCATTTGAAGCAGCTACACACACTGGAAGAAATGCGTGGGACAGCTAAACTGATTTAAAATTTTATTAATGGCAGAGGTTGTTCTGTATCAAGCGCTATTACAAGTCGGAAAGAACAGGATGGGCATACAGAGTTCCTCAGGATTTATTTCCAGGACATCATGTCTGAATACTTTCATTTAATCAAAATTAATTAGCAAAATTTTCTAAAATCTATCAGGACAGTATGCAAATTTACATATTTGACCCAATATCTTAGAAGTACCAATTAAGTGCCTTGAACCAAAAAGTCTGATGTTGAAGAAATAATTTAAATTAAAGGCCTAGCTTCTTAAAAAAAATTTTAAATGCCAGCATTTTAGCCTAAAATAATGACGAAGTTGTAGCCGTTTTGATGAAACCTTGAAATTACTGTTGTGCGCAGTTATGTGAGATATTGTGAGAGATCACACTCTGAGTATGTGTTGTGACTCTCAGCTACTACCACGCCAAATACTGGCTCAACATCTTTAGAACTGACTGAGTTAGAGCCATCTTAGTGTTTTTTAAGGTCCGCTGACTGCGGCAGCCATCTCTTATTTGGGTTGAGTCCAAAGGTTAATCAGCTGTACATGTATAAAAAAAATTACATCCTGAAAGTTTCTTTAAAATTTGTCTAATGGTTTATGAGATACTTTGGTAACAGTCAGGTGGCAGACAGAGACAAGAGGCACTTATGTCTGTAAACTTGCAAACCACGTTATGGACTCAGATTTTGCCTGATACGTAATTTAAGGATGAAAGGGTTAATGCCTCAGACTGACTTAGAAAATCAGGTCTGGGTATTTATCTTGAGTGGACTTGATTACTGCAACAGTGTGTTTACTGTTCTGCCTAAAATTAACCTTAAGTTTCCTGTTTGTCACTGTATTTGATCGATTCTAATAAACTGAAGCGCTAGTTTCACTGCAGTTTTTATTCATCTTATTTTGCCCTATTCAGTGCATTGATACATTTGGTTTGAATGTTTCCTTCATGCATACTGTAAACGACTTTGTTTTTCAGTCAGTATATAATTGCCTTTCCTTGTAAATATTCTGCTTTGGGTGTTGGCTTTCAGACCTATGTAATTTGCATTTGGATGGGTTTTTTCCCATCTTCATTAATTTACATTCAGTTAAGAGACTTGTCTGGGTCTTTATTATACAATAAAATGAAGAAAAAAAAAGTTATTTTAGTAAAAGCACTGTGAGATTGCATATTTCTACAAAGTCCAAGTTTAAAGAGATTTGTCTGAATCAACATTTAACTACATCTAAGTTTGAAATGCAAGGCCAAACAAATATGACCATTTAAAAAAATACACTTTTTTATTTGGTAACAAACTTATAAACAAATAAACTGAGCCAACTATACACAGGAAGTCTAAGGCTACAATAGACTTGAGGACAAAAACACTATAATTTTTTTATTGAAGTAGAGTAAAACAAACATGCAATTAAAACAAAGAAAGAACAATGAGTTATATTTTTTCACTTTGCTGAGATGATTTTTTTGACAGATAAAACATCTCTGTCAGTCGATTGAAGAAAAAGTTGTTTTTTTTTATCACATTTATTCTAGACAAGTCATCCGAAATGATTTTTTTTTTGCCTTTCACATTCAATTTACCTTCTTAATTTTTTTTGTTTCACATGTGTACTTGTCAGGTTTTTTTTTTATTCTTTTATCCATGAATCGCTCCAACTGAAACTGGCCAGAATAGTTATTTCTTTGTTTTCAAAGTCTAAATCTTGCCCTCGATTCAGCTCAGTGGCAAACACAACCTTTTGAAATCGTCATTATTTTCTTCGGATTACCAGCAAAGAACTTCTCTGTCACTCGCTATGACTTCACTTTTTATTAGGGAACAACTGGACAGGTCTCCCCCNAAACAGATGCCAGCTGCTGCTACAGAAACGACAGCATGTCCCCGTCTGTCTTGAACAAACACTCAAAGATGGGTTCATTTAACCACCCAGATCTGAAGGAGTTTAAATCTGCAGTGGTTGCTAAGTACACATCATATCAGCAAAACTAGTTTTAATGTCTTGTTGTAAAAAAACCTTTAATTTTTGCCTTTTTCTTCAATATAAATCTCCCTCAGTCTCAGACATTGAATGCATTTCATTTCATTACTGTTATTTTGATGTTTGTAATTTTTTTTTCTCATATGCACTTTAAGGTTTTAATTCTGTCTTTCTAATTCATCACGATGTCTTTGTGTTTGTTTTGTGTGCAAAGCTTTGTTCTGTTTCTGTCTATTTTATATGAATCTAAACAACACAGGCTACAGGAAGGGTAACATTAATTGACGAGGTGATACTAAGGCAAAATCTAGTTGGGTTTGCAGGAAACAGGAAGAAAATGACATAGGTGTTATGTTTTCAGCACAATAGTTGTCCACTTATTTCTTCTTTTGCAGTTCATGGCTCTGATTGCCCCCCCCCCCCTCCATTTCTGCCTGCAGTGCAGAAGTAAATATGGCCCTCATTAATTTTTGAATCATCCTCTTTCTATTATCTTTCCCCTTCAGTCAGACACAGTTTCAAAAATTGTAGCGTGAAGAATACGGACTGTTCTCCCAGTGTAACATCGTAGTACACAGACACGCACAGATTTACATGCTGTACTCCTTCTTCTTTCCACAGCTCTGACGCAGTGCACGAGTGTCCCGATTACCGCACAGCCGGGAAGAACTCGTGCTTCTTCAACAAGAACGACACGTCCATTTGGATCAACTACAACATCACCGTCGTGGCCACCAATGCTCGGGGGAGCACATTTTCCGACCCTGTTGAAATCGACGTTGTCTACATAGGTGAGGGGCACGACTTGAGTCACGTGCGGGCTTTTGTGCCACACCAGGCTATTCTGGTTTTTAATGTTGCAGTTTGATTTCCCTCCCTCCTCCCAACCATATCTGCTGACTGAAGGTTGCCTTTTTATCAGCCTTACTGTGTTGCAGTTCATGACACAAGTTGTCTTTGACCTAAATGAACGGATTATGAAGTATTGTCTAAAGATTAAAACACCAAAATCAGAAGCCTGTTTTATGAGCCTGGCCTGCTGCCATAAACATTCATTAGAGCACAGTGTAAGTATTTTAGGATTGCTGTTTGCTTCTTTTGAGGAATTTGTTTGGATCTATACCCAGCCCATCAGTTTTGAAGAACAATTAGACCAATTCTGCTAATTAAACCAGTGACTTTGAGATCCATTGGTACATAAAAAGCTTTAATTAGAGCCCCACAAGCAGGATATGTAAGTTAGGGACTATTGAGATATTTTTGTAAGTACTCCTAACCCTCTTTTTCTTGTCTAAACCATGTATTAAATTGCAATTATAAGACCATCATGATATCTACTGAATGATCCACCTTGGCCTTGAGGCTGCTTACCTATAAAGACATCTCTTACCTTTTGTCTCTATCAGGTACTGCATATCAGGTCTTTGTAGTATCTGTTTTCTTGTCTTTCTTCAACATTGCCAGTTACGTCTCTGAGATGACAACTAAACATCTCCACCTATCTCAGCCTTGTCGTCACACATACGTCAGCAAATATTTTAAAGGTCAGGACTGCAGTGTCAGTGTTCCTCCACTGGAGGTGTCTACTGATCTGCTGTAATTCACCGGAGGACACAGAGACACAGTCCCACTTTTCCTTTATGGTGCTTATTTGTTACAAGCATCGATTGTTTGGTCCTTGTTTTAGTCTCTCTCCTTCTGTAATTCCCATCTTCTTTCTCTCTTCACTCTCAGTCAAGCCCAACCCTCCAGAGAAGGTAACAGTGAATGTTAGCTGGAACAAAAGCTGGCCGAGCCTTCGAGTGTCCTGGGACCCCCCACAAAAAGCGGACACCCGCTCGGGTTGGATCACGCTCATCTATGAGCTCCGAATCAAGCTGGAGGGCGAAGATAAATGGGAGGTGAGTAATGTAGTGGCGTGGCTAGTGAAAATATTTGTCTTTCAAATGTAAAAAAAAAAAGAAAGAAAAGAAAATTTGCATGTAGCTCAAGTCCAACACTAGAGCTGATACGTCACAAAAGCCAAAGTCTCCTATTGTACACCGTCCAATACTACGCTCGCATGTTTGAGTCAGCTTCAGGAATGAACTTGACTCTTATGTTCCGTTTGTGCTTCTTCCAGGAACACCCTGCAGGCCAGCAGAAGATGTATAACATTTACAGCCTTCAGTCAGGTGGAACATACCTGGTTCAGGTGCGCTGTAGGCCCGATCACGGATTCTGGAGCGAATGGAGCGACTCGACCTATTTCAAAGTTCCTGACTGTAAGATATCCACCAATATGGCTGCATTTAGAAGAGGAAATGCATTAATCAAATGACAAGTTCAGCAGTTTGTGCAAAATCAAAGAGTACATTATATTTTAAAATATATCTGGTCTGAGAGCAGGACGGTCTTTGTTTTTGTATGGATTAAGCTCAAAAAGACATAATTCATTATTCAGTCATCTTCAGAGGTGCCGGTGGGTTGATTTTCAATTAACGAACACAGCCAGGCCTGTCGTACTCCCCATTTGTGTTCCATACGCTTAGTTAACCGTGTCCGTACAAGAATGTATGAGGTTTTAATTACCTGGGAGAAACCATATAAGCACATTTTTAAATGTGATTTCTTTATTAGAAGTAATTGACAAGAGGTAAATATAAGGATGACTAATTATTCAGATTGTTTTTATTGTTTCTTTCAGACTTCCCTCAAGAAAGGTCCATCTGGATCATCATCATGATCTTTTCTGTTTTCATCTTCCTCATCCTCATCTGGGCCATACACATGAACAGCCACACGTAAGAACAATCATACCTGTCCTAAACAATTTGTCAGTGGTGTTCAGTAGTCCTTCTGAGGGTTGTCATATGGTTGAAGAAAAAGAAAAAACATTATTAAAAACTGTTTATTTTAGCCCTGGTAATGTGTGATAGAGCACCAGTGGTACAGTTTGCATTAAAACAAAAAAAGTCAACATTTTGTCAGTCAAAGCAACAGATTTACTCTCTCTTTGTGCATCTATAAAAGCAAGTTTTAGGGTAACATTGATATTTGATATTTATTATTCAGGCTGAGGGGTGAATTAGTACCTTACAGGGCTAGGGAAAAAGGCTCTGTTGCATATGTAATCATGAGAGCTTTCCTTACAGAGCACAAAACTTGGAAGGGACCGTATTTACATAGGTCACAGTGGCTGATTTCTAGGTTTTGCACTTTGCAACTGCAGACTGCCACTGCAATAAGCTGTGCAACACTGAGAACAAAGAAAAGCCTGTTTTTAAGGATGATACTTGTGTGTGTGTGTGCGTGCGCGTGTGTGTAAACATATTCCTTGATTTTATGAACACTTTATGACAGTCTGGGTTAAGCAAAACCAGCAAATAGTCTTTATTTTTATCTAAACCAGAAAACTTTGTAGGTTCTGCTTATACAACCTGAGTTGTTGCTATAAGAAACTGCCCAAAGAAAGTAAATATGTCCCAAAGTGTACATGCACACAAGTTCCTAACTGATGGGGGTCACACGCAGCAACCTTGATTATTGAAGAGGGTCATGATGACTCAGAAAAATTCAGAACCGCTGCACTAATACACACACAGATGACGCTAACAACACACCAGATTGTATCTTAACTTTTAGTTCTATTGTCATACCTGTCAGTATAACAACTATCAGAAATCTTTTTTTAGTCAACTGCAGAGACCTTTAGCACAAAGTCACTGCTGGTTTTAATGCAGAGCTGCCTGACAGCCTGAAAATCACATCCTTTCAGTTTTCAAGCTACAGTACGAAATTTCTCACAGAATCTTTCAACGCTTTCTTTAAAATCTTAGAGTAAAACAATAGAATTATGTGCTTTACTCACTGAAATTACACCTTTTTTGTCATTTTACGCCTAAATAATTTAATTATTGGCATTGGTCTAAGCTTTAAAGTCCAAATAAGCACATGTTCCTAAAGTGCCATCCTTGTTCTGTAATGCACTGTGGCTTTAGTGGTTCTTGTTTGTTGTTGGCTTTTTTCTTTTCCTTTTATTATTGTTTTGTTTTTCTGTGTTTCCTTAGTCTTTTTCTTGCACACTCTGTTCTTGTTCTTAGACACCACACCCTGACCCTGTTTATATATACATATATATATATATATAGTCAAATGAGGTGCAGATCACTCCTTTTTATTTTTGTTTACTTGCTGAACTGTTCAGTGCTTTAACGTAATATATTTTTTTAACTTTTGGTTTTTGCATTAATAAAGTAATCTCAGCCTTACACTCACTTCCAATCAGATATTCAATCAGCATTTTTTCAGTATGCCAGAAGAAGAAAAAGAAAGATGATTTTTAATTTATTTGCTTCTACTTGTTTATTTCTGTAGCCTCAAGCACCACATTCTGCCTCCGGTCCCTGGTCCTAAAATCAAAGGATTTGATAAACAGCTTCTCAAGGTAAGCAGCAGCATTTTAATGCCTCAAATGGTGCTGCGTATTAAATAAGGAAAGTAGTAAGCATTTGCTTTATTCCCTTTCTAAAACCTTTTGTTTTGCAGAGTGGAAAGTCCAGGGATGCCTTCAGCTCCCTGGTAGGGTCCGACTTCCCTCCAACCACAACTAACTATGAGGACTTGCTGGTGGAGTACTTAGAAGTGTATATTCCAGAGGAGCAAGGACTGATGCTGGAAGAAGGCAAAGACCTACACGATGGCAGCCTTAAATCCAAGAGCTACACTTCTGACAGCGACTCCGGTCGGGGCAGCTGCGACAGTCACGCCCTGCTTGTGGATAAAAGTGAAGAAGAAAAAGAGGTGGGGCAGAAGTCAAACCAGCAGGGCGGTCGAACGGAGATGGATTTAAAAAGGCCCGAGGAATCCCCAGAGGAAAATATCCTAAATTATTCTCATGCAAATGTGGGTAGCCCTGATGTGTCTTGTGAAAAGGTGAAGACCTGGCCCTCTTTGTTTTCTCCACTGACTGAGAACAGCTCAGGCCCTCTGGACCAACCAGACTCACCTGAAATGGCCAAACAGCACTGCCTTTCTGACAGCCTGTTCCCCCCAAGCCCCTTATCCTCTCCCTTTGCTCCGCCAGGCCACAAAGAGGTCCTTGGATCAAACTATCAGGAGTATAGCTTTGGCAACATGCACCCTCATGTTCTCCATCCCCAGACAGGGTCCCATCAGTATCTCCAGGCCCACGGCAATATGAACGTCGCCAATATTGGCCACAAAGGAGTACCTGCCGACCTTCAGTTGCCCCCTGTTCGGTCCACTGAGTACGTTGAAGTCCAGAAAGTTAATAATGAGAATATGGTGCTTCTCTACCGTGTTTCTTCAGATGCAGAAAAGGGCTGCCCTGGAAGGCGTCACACGGAGGAATACAGCAGGTTGAAGGGGGTGAATAATGACAACGGGCTGCTGTTGCTCCAGAGGATGGTTTCTGAAGAAGAGATGAACATTTGCCCGTATGAGGACCAAGAGTCAAGTGGACTGACCGATAGCGGGTACACAACTTCTACAGCACAGAAATCTACAGCCTACATTCCCCCCGCCACACAAGTCCTGGACGAAAGGGTGGCCGGTGGTTACGTTGACACCTCCATGTTCACCCTGCCCATTTACTAAATGCTGCAGAAGCTCAACCGGCAGCTGTGGGACGTTGCATGCTTCAGGCGTGGGGACAGAAACCAAAATCAGAAAAAACAAAAAGCAAACACTGGATGTTGCAAAGATGACATTTTGCCATCACTTAAATTGCATTATTTTTTTTCATTTTCTTCTGAGGTATTTGAATGACCAAAATGATTTGTTTGAAAGATTGGAAGATTTATTCAGCGTCAGAAAAAAATGCAAATGATTTTAGAACTTATGTGGTACTACTACATGTTTTCTGTTTTGATTATACTATAAAACCTTCTTTTTCTTACCTCTTAAAAAGAAAAAAAAGAAGCTGCTTGTTGCATTTGTACCAACAGATGGCAAATTAAAAGAAAGAAACCCGAACCTTTGACCCGGCGAGGGGATTTATGGCTTTGCCGGCTTTTTATGGGTCCTGAACTTCCCTCTGAGGGAAGGGTCTTTGCAAATCAATGCAAAGTTGTTCTTAGTGATTATGTCTGTTGTGCAATGAGCCATTTACGTGCTGATGAGACATCATCCCATTTCAACACCAGTGGGAAAATCTTTGTTTGACACGTTTCTACAGGAAAATCATTAAAATACTAAATGTCTTTTGGAAGATTTAAAGAATTTATATTTCTTCTTGCCAGTAGCGTTTTAAAAGAGAAACTCATTTAAAGATGCTTTATGTTGGTTTATATATGTATTTTAATGTATGTGTGTTTGAAAGTGTAACATGATATATAAGAAAAAAAAACAAGAATGTATAGCTCTATTTTTCACCCAGAGAAGATTTTTATGTGAAATCAGTTTTAAGAAAAACAAAACAAAAACGTTATTTCTACAGATATATTATATTTAGTTTTTGATGGGAAAAGAGTGTCATAAATCTTGGATGTCCCTGTTCAACACTGTGCTGTTTTTGTCCATGTGGCTGCATCTGTAAAGCTAACATGTTGTTTGAAACAGCCCTTTATGAACGCTTGCATTAAAAAAAAAAAATCACGTTTATAATAAATTCACAAGATGCTTTGAGGGGATGTTTTTTTGTTATTTTGTCTCTGCCTCTGTACTTATATTAATATGTCTGATTTTGTTTATTAAAAGTCATTGTAATTCAAGTTAAAAGTGAAAGGCCTACAGTTCGTTCGAAGGGAAGAACATCATCTGCCGCCTTTTATGCCAGAGTTATAAACTAAGATCATTTTGATGAGAAATGATGGTATTATAACTGTTTAGGTCAAACCTTGTGTCATGGTTTATAGTAGTTGGACTGGGTTGAATTTGGTCAATGACAATTGTTAACAACTTGCTGATATAAATCCAGCGATTACTTTCTGAGAGTTCAATATAAATCATTTCAGTGGTTCTAGAGATACTTTGCCAACAGACAGACACAGTTGACTCCAATAGTTAATAGCAAAGTTTTAAAAGCAGATCTCGCATTATTCATTAGTGCTTGGAGAATGTGTTCGGAACGACTCTCAGCTACTGCCACACCAAATATTAGGCCAATATATCTATATTTGGCTGTGTTATAGCCATTTCTATCTTTGCTAAGGTCACGTAGATATGGCAGCCATTTTGAATGGAGTTGATTCCAAAAATTAATCAGTTACTTTCTGAGAGTTTTGTTAAAATCCATTTACCGGTTCATACAATATTTTGCTACCTACGAACGTACACACACAGACATGGGACATGGGCAAAAACATCATTGCCTCTGGTGGCAGGTGATAACAAGCATCCTATCATGTGAATGAAACTCAGAATCTAGGAAGGTAACAGCTTGCTTTATTGACAGAAATGGGCAAACCTCTGATACATAGAAATCTTTTATTCCAAACAGACAATTGGGTGTTATTAATTATTCATAAAGTTAAACCTATATAAAAAGCCCTACACTCTGTTACACTCAACTGCATAATGTTGTTTTAAAATCATATATTATTTTAACTATTATAATACGATTAAATATGTTATTTTCTAAAAAAAAAAAAACTGTAATGGTGTTATAGATAGTTCCGTATTCCCATTCTTTACTGTACTTGCGCATGCGTACTGTGACGTTACGGAGGGTCCCTAAGGCGGGCACTTTCAGACAATCAGGAGCGGAGCAGATTGTAACGACGGTTTCAGAAGCGATATCAGCTGTGTGCCCTCTCTGCCTGCTCAACATGTATAAAGTCATGTCCTGTTTTAGTGCTCGTTGTGGGGTTTTAACGGGACGGTCTTGCTTTCAGACCAGTTTAGCCAAAGTCCATTCGGCAAATGGTGAGTTACCATGGAAACCGTTCAACTCAGCGAACACTAGTTTCTGTAAACTGTGAAGTTTAGCTTCTACGTGTGTCCGCTTCGTAATGTAAAGTAAAATACGGTTATTCTGCTTTAGTTTAGTTTTATTACACTTTAGTTAAATGATGTGATTTAGCAAAATATGTCTCCATGGTATGCTGTGCTAGCTTCGAAACTTCTCCAGATGTAGCCAAAACTGCTTAATAAGTTACATGAAGATATAAACGTGATTGAAACTGTTGGTATTTCAGTCTGGAAGGGGTTTGATTTGATGCGAAACATGGCCTATTTGGTATTTGGGTCATTTATTAAATATCAAACACAACTAAACAAACAAAATCATAAATAAATACATAAGAAAACACAAAACAGTCATTATTTACAGTAAACTCAACCTTCAAGAAGGGTGCGCGTTGAGAGACATATGACTGATTAGTTTTCATCTAAAGTATTACAAGGATGCAATACTACAATACACATTTAAATGTCACTTTAATTTGCCTTTACCTACATGTTTTTCTGTGATACAGGATCATTTACTGTTTTGTTTTGATCCTATAAACTGAACAGCTACCAGGCACTGCATTTTTAAAGAAAAACAAAAACAGGCAGCATCTATTATAATTTTTTGATGTGTGTATGTAACACATTTCAAGGTCTAATCTTATTATTGATTACAGTAAAATGTCTGCCCTGGATCTTATATGGTTAAATACTAATTAGAGTATGTTTAAATAATATAAAACCAACATCTTATCAAATCTTAGTAATATGAAAGCTGGTTTCATGAATTCCACCTGTCACATAAACACTGTACCTTCTTTTCGTGTTCCATCTTCTGTCTGAAGTTCAACCACACTTATTTCACAGGTGCATTATGTCAGAAATCAGCCTTGAGCTACCCTCCTACAAACATACCAGAGATGCCACCTTGTAACTTCAGTCCAGAGAAATACGAGGTAAGAAATTCTTTAAATGCAAAGTGTCCACCTTCAACTGCTGTGTTTTGAATTATGTTTCGCCTGACTTATGTATTTGAAAAATTATTCAGTCCGTCTGAATTATAAACCTGTTTGCTGTAGCCATATTTTTTTTGCAGTTTACATTATTATCACATTAATGCCACTCAATAGGCATTGATGAGTGCTCACGGTCCGGTGCTTTAAACAGCCCAGTTAAAACAAAAGTGGTGAAATGAAGCCCTGTGTTGTGTTTGTCTGTTCAGGGTATTTCGAAAGAGCGGATGATGGAGATTCGCAAACAGAACTGCAACCCTATGACCATGAAGGTTACTTACTATAAGAAACCAGTGTTCGTTCATCAGGGATACATGCAGTGGCTGTGGGATGTGGATGGGAAGCGATATCTGGATTTGTTTGCTGGCGTAGCTACTGTCAGCGTGGGCCATTGCCACCCGTAAGGTCCTTTTGTCTTTTCCCTGTCTGTTTTCATTTCGTTTACACAGCCACTACTTGTAGAGAAATGAATATGTGACTCATTGTTTCTGCGTGCGCAGGAAAGTACGAGCCGCAGCAGAACAGCAGCTGAAGAAACTCTGGCATACCACTAACATTTACGTCTATCCTGCCATCCATGAGTACTGTGAAAAGCTAGCTTCCCACTTGCCAGATCCTCTTAAGGTGGATTTTTTATTTTTTTGTTTTGTAACAGCCACGGGTATGTGTTTAGAAAAACGTATAGGCAGTAATTAAAACATATGCTGATCCGTTTCCCCCTACAGGTGATCTATCTGACCAACAGCGGCTCTGAAGCCAATGACCTTGCAATGCTGATGGCTCGCCTCTACACCGGCAATTATGATATTATCACACTCAGGTCCAAGATCTTTCTCTTTTACTGCAATTGACATATAATATGTGCACAGTGCATTATGTAGCAGGATGTATTTTTATTCTCATCTTGGGTATTAAATATGAATTAGGATGTACAGGGTTTCAAATGGAAAGTGTACATACTGCTTTATGGGATAGTATGTGATAGTTTGTCTCTTAATTGGTAGTTTTTTGTTAGAAAATATAGTCTTCTGTATGTGATCTTTATATACAGCTCTGGAACAAATTAGGAGACCACTGCAAAATGATCAGTTTTTCAGATTTTCTCTCCGATTTTACCGTTTATATACTGTGATGGAGTTATGACCTGTCCAGGGTGTCCCCCCGCCTCCCGCGCAGTGACCGCTGGAGATAGGCACCAGCTCCCCTGTGAACTGGGGAAAAAAAGCGGGTAAAGAAGATGGATGGATGGACAATACGAATGTTTTAGCTTAGGAAGAGATCAGAAGTCAGTATTTGGTGCAATGACCCTGATTTTCAATCACAGCTTTTATGCGTCCTGGCATGCTGTCCACCATTCTTTGGGTGACTTTTTGCCACTCTTGGCACAAAATTTCTATCAGCTCAGCTGTGTTTGATGGCTTGTGACCATACACCTTCCTCTTGATCACATTTGATCACTGTTCTTGCCATTTTTGTTGTTCTTGAGTTGGAATTCAGCAGACGCTGGAATGGAATGACATGTATCATTACATGTAGAGGTGCCGATTTCAGAAAAAACAGCACTGGTCTTTTGATTTGTTCCAGAGCTCCATAATAGTATATTTTAACTGCTATGAAAACCTTTCTGTAACATAAATGTTGATAGGTTTTATGTGTTTTTTATTTTGTTTTTCAGAGGGTCATATCACGGTGGAAGTCCCCAGTCCATAGGTCTTACTTCCAACGCAGACTATAAATACCCCATTGCCAACGGTTTAGGGTGCACAAATGTATGTATTACACTATGATATAAGAAACAAACATTTATATTTTGATGATGGTTAAAAATATGCTTCATAAAGAAAGACTGATTCTGTCATACAGATGTCATCCACTTTGAGTTATAGATCTGTTCCTTGTGTGTTGAAAACCCAGCCACCACTTCTAACCCATTACTGCTGCTGTTGAGGTGGAATTACATGACTAGAAGAAGCACTCAAAAAAAAAAGAAAATTAAAAGTTAGCTGAGGTGAAATGACTTGGTGCAGGGAATGTCATTGAGCTCTGTTATATTATTTCATTAAGAATCCATTTGTGTTGGTGGGCACAGGATATGCATAAATATAGGTTGAGAAATAGCCTGGGTAATGATATATTTCAAGTTACCATATTCTCTGTCTTGCTTTTGCTATTAAGGCATGTAGAGCTGGAGTGTGGGAAGTCAATGCTTTTTTTAAAACCTGCTAGTCTGGTAGAAGATGTAATTTGAACCCACTTACTCATCACGTGTGATATAATAACCTCTCTATCTAAGCACATGTCAGGTTCTCTATTATTCTCAATTTTCTCTGTTTTATGTTTTATTTTAGATAAGTAATTATATAATCATTTTCATCTGCTGTATGTATTCGATGTGTGGCAGATGCACAAACCAGACACAATGTTCTAACAGCATCTCAAGTTTCTCAATTTCTTTTTTTCATGTGTGTTGTTACATAAGAGTCAGTGCTGTGTGAGGTTAACCAGGCGGACTTGTTTTCCACCTGTAAACAGACCATGTGTCCTGACGTGTTCAGAGGTCCGTGGGGAGGAAGCCACTGCAGGGACTCTCCGGTACAGACTAGCAGGGAGTGTAGCTGTGCACAAGGTACAAAAAAAAACATTGGCATGTAAGGCTCGGTGCATTCACAAACATGAAAAACACATCGCAGTTCGCTGTGTGATTAGGCAATGTTTTCCAGGGGAGTGAATGTTGGACTTTTGAAACTGAGTGTGTTTGCTTAGTTTTAAATATTTGTACAGCTGTCTATTGCAGCTTAAAAAAATGCTGCTATTTTCTTACAAAGTAGCAGCTCAAACATGTATTTATTTTATGCAACCCAGGCTTAAAATACCACAAGTGTAACACCCATTAGTCTTCTCACTTCTGACCAAAAACAAGTCTGAAGAAAGAAGAAACTAAATAAAGTTCAAAGTCTCCTGCTGTTGATCATTTACCTCTTTAACTCTTACCACTCAGAAATGTACAGTATCCTAGTATAGCTACTAAGCTTTACACACACACACACACACACACACACAATAAACAACCTTTTCCCAACAACACAATATAACCTGTCAAAAAAAAACCTAAAAAACATAATTTATCACAATCTTATCTTAATTCACAATGTGCTGTACATTTTCAAAACATGTGCAAGCAGTTAAATATTTTCCCTGGGTAAGATTTAGTTAATTATTAAACTGCAATTAATGATTTCATGGTTTTTAATGATGTTTCTATACGTGCACATATGGATGTTTGTTTGTTTCATTTTACAGGTAGTTGCATGGCAAATGAGCAATACATCCGACAACTCAAGGAGACTTTAGCTACAAGTGTCCCTACTAGAATTGCTGCTTTCTTTGGAGAACCTATTCAGGTGCTGTTTTTTGTTGTTGTTTGTAGCGTAGTTTTACAATAAATCAGAGAATCATTTCAATGTCACTCATAACCCTTCAGTATTTGCAGATATACTACTACTCTATTACATCTACTACTTTAAATCTTATAATTGTTTGTTTTGTAATATGAATGTACTATCCACAGGGAACGTAAAGTTAAACCCCCTGAGTACTTTTAAGTAAAATCGGAAAACAAACTCTTACAAACCACCTATGTTTGTTTTCCCGTGTCCATTAAGATTTGTGCTAACATGTCTGGTTCATGTAGGGAGTCGGAGGAGCTGTGCAGTACCCTAAAAACTACCTAAAGGAGGCTTACCAGCTTGTAAGAGAGAGAGGAGGGATCTGCATCTCTGATGAGGTTAGATGCATATTTTAGATTTTTTGTTTTTTTTTTTAATAAAAAAAAATTATCAGCATTTCAGTATCTTACAAAACCAGATAAGCCGTCTCGTTTTTGGAGTACCTGTTGAGACCGAATGAATCCTCCAAACCTTCTGTTCTCACAGATTTTGTGTGTTGAGCCGGTCATAAGTCTCTTATCTTTTATAGATTAAGTTTGATTTGATGGCTTTACAAAACAGTGCTGCAGTGGGTCTGTTTTGGCCACTACTGGTGTTATTTAGTATGTTTAATATTATATCCTAATATATTTTTGGTTTTGCATATAAAGCCTTTATAATAATTCAGCATCAAGTTGTATCTCATCTCATTTTCACGCTGTTAACTGAACACTAAGTCTTCTCAACCTATCGATGTTATGGGAATTCAAGGCTTAATTTAGTTTTAAAATGGCACCAAATAATTTTTTTTTTAGATTCTTATGTTAGAAAAAGAGGAC
Organism: Kryptolebias marmoratus; assembly: GCF_001649575.2. Taxonomy (NCBI): domain Eukaryota; kingdom Metazoa; phylum Chordata; class Actinopteri; order Cyprinodontiformes; family Rivulidae; genus Kryptolebias; species Kryptolebias marmoratus. Next base: position 13,769,095 of record NC_051443.1, read on the forward strand.
AAATTCAATTTGGGTGGATGATCATTCTTTGTTTTGTTTTTTTGTTTTGTTTTTCTTAAAAGTTTTTGTTTCAGCTCCTTTACACTACATGTAGGTACGACAAATACATCACCTGCTGCTCATAGGTAAACAGTTTATTGTTTGACTCTGCTTACAACAAATCTCATCAGAGTTAATTACTTTAAAAGATTATGGCTGCCTGTATGTGTGGACTGATAGCTCCATGACAGCGCTGCAACGTTACACCTGAGTGTGTGTGTGTGTGNGGGGGTGCGCAAAAGCAATCACCCTATAGCAGGACTTTCTAAGCAATGACGAGCTTCCATGTTGTCTTTCCCTCCACCAGGTCCAAACGGGATTTGGGCGAACTGGAAGCCACTTCTGGGGTTTCGAAGGGCATGACGTCGTTCCTGATATGGTTACAATGGCAAAGGGCATTGGTAATGGATTCCCCATGGGAGCTGTTGTTACAACACCTGGTGAGATCATGTTAGAGAAAAAAAACACTGATTAAAAAACAGATCAGTATAGAAAACAATTATTGATTGTAAAGGATCAGCCTAATGTAATGTTCTTCATAATTTTATAAGTTTCAGTTCATCGCTGCATCTTATTACTTTTTTAATTTTTGGATTACCGTTAGCAATTTCTTTCGAATTATGATTTCCAGGTTGCTGCTCCATCCAGGCTCTCTGCTGAAGCTGGAAGCTGGAGGGAGGGCTGCACTTTTGAACGATGTGAATAGATGATAGTGTCACAGCACTCGGGTTATAGAGAACAAAACGGCAATCAGTAAAAGGCTTCTGGTATCAGCCCCATTACCACTGCATTATTAGCAACCTGTGAGGGCTGTATTGAGTTTAATAACACCTTAAGAAGATAAATCAGTGCTGACAGGATGAGTTGTCCTGACCCTCACCTCCAGTGATCATCGATCTAACTCTCCACCTTCTAATCTATGTAGCTTTGTGTGCTGATTACCATAAAGAATAGCTCCATGCTTTTAAACAAGTACATCTTATTTCTGCCAGTGGATGTGTGATCACTCGTTGCTTCTTGTGTTATTTGTTGTGATGGCCTGTTGCCATGGTGCTTTGTTAATAATTAACCTTTACATGCATACATACATAAAGATCCCTCTCGTTTTCTCAAAATGTTCTTCGCTTCTTCCAAGAACAAAAAAAAAGAACAAAACATTTAGAATTACAGAACCTGACATGAAATCACAACAGGTTCATGTTTTTTTTCCCCCATCATGTCTTAATTGCATTGTGTGCCAGAAGTTCTCATTTGAAGCTGCAGTGGTTGGAGGTGTGACCTTGTTTTTTGTGTGTGTGTGTGTTGTGTGTTTTCCAGAAATTGCAGCCTCGTTCGCCAAGGGAGTTCATTTTAACACCTTTGGAGGAAATCCTATGGCTTGTGTTGTTGCCTCTTCAGTGCTTGATGTAAGTACTTTTAATCTATTTCCACATCGGTGCTGTATTTCATCATATAAGGAGCAAAACTATGTTATACACAGTGTTCATTTTTTTTATAGAATTGTAGCTTTAAGGACACCCAATATTCAGCTGGATCTATTTGTGCTCAACAGGCTATTATTGAAGATGGCACACAGAAGAACAGCCTTGACGTCGGCACCTATCTAATGACGGAACTGGCAAAACTCAGGGACAAGTATGAGATCATCGGCGACATTCGTGGAAAAGGTCTGCAGATCGGCGTGGAAATGGTCAAAGACAAGGTATCGAGTGTAAAACGTGCCTGAGACTCGTCTCCTCTAACGTGTTTGTACAACTTGTATGTCTGCAATGTGGCTTCTGGGGCCATGGTTCAGCAGTGCCCCAGTTAACTATTGTCCACAACATTTACAGTCATCTGTTAATGGAAAGAGAACAAACTCGGCTCAGGTGCTTTCACTCCGGCTAAAGTTCTTAAGTGCCTTTTTTAAACATGAAAAGAGCCAGGAAGGATTGTTTTATTCTTGTAGTGCGTTTTCAAGGGCACTTCTCCAAGCTGTATTTCATTGTTGTTCTCTTTTAAAACAGTGGTTCTAATCTTTTGTCTTTTTAAGTCCCCTAATTAGTATTTAGAAGAACGCTGTGACCATCTCCACACCACCATGTCTGATATGTTTTCTTACACTGGAAGAACCATAAACTTTACAGGCACACTTTCAGAGAAACATGTTGGCCCATTGGGCTACATAGCTCTGCCCAGAGAGATGTCTGGTGTGCTGTATCTGACAGCCTGTTCTTGCTTTTAGTTTTAGGTACAGGTACATAGAACTTAAGGGGAGATGAGATGTCTGCTTTGTTTTGTATATTTTGTAAGCATTTCCCTCATCACCACCGAGATATTTTGTGTCAGAACAATCTCTGGAGTTTCTTCATATTAGGACTAAACAATTATCACTAGTAACTAATCATTAAGTATATATATATATATATATATATATATATATATATATATATATATATATATAT